>NC_051177.1:127610406-127804007 GCF_013339695.2 Rhipicephalus sanguineus
CTTCTTCTGTCTCTCATTCCCATTAGCAGCCATTTTTTACCTCCAAGGTAGTGCCTGGTGAGATTTCTCCTGTGCGTGATTAAACAATAAAAATTTTGTTCAAAACGCCGTTGATTGATGAAATAAACCAAAGAAAGACGCCAGATGTTTTGTAAAAGCAAAACGAAAGAACGCCAGATGTTTCTAAAGCAAAACGAAAAGACGTCAGCTGCTTAACGAAAGACGCCAGATGTTTTCTAAAGCAATGGTTTTCTAAACAATGAAAATTCACAGCATGTAAAATTAAAGTGAGCTGCAAGTCGTCATTACTCTCATCGAACCTTTAGTATAAACGCGCCCGATCTCACGTCGGTGATGATGTACTGGGCAGAATTCACGGAAGATTCACGGTTTACCGATGAACCTCCGCAGCTTCGCCCACTCATCATCATTCACTCCGTGGATATGCTGTGATTTTTATTTTATTTGCCAACGTGCTCTTTCGCTCCTTTCAAGTGCGCGCATACTGGAATGCCAGCAAACGAGCGAGGTATCACTTCTGCAGTCGCCATGGTAGCACCGAGTGATGATATCGTGACAAAGATACGTAATTAATGCTGGCAGTGGTCGATGAGCGCGGCCTTCTACGCCTTGGTCCCAGACGTACCGCGGCGTCGAAAACACGCATATGGCGTCAGTTTTTATAAAGTAGGCATATGTGATAATATTACCGAGCAGCGATGTCTCTTGCGCTTTATATTGGCGTGTTTTCGGCGACGCGGAACGTCAGGGACCAAGGTGTAGAATGCGGCGCGAAGCGGGCACTGCCGGTACAAATTTACGCATTTTGGTCACGATATCATCGCTTGGTGCTTCAGCGACGACTGCGGAAGTGAGACCTTGCGCTTTTTCTGGCATTCCGGTGTGCGCGCACTTCAAGTGAGTAAACGAGCAGGCTGGCAGGTAAAAAGGGACGCGCGTGCGCAAGGCGTGGTCTCTGAAGTTTTGACCGCCACTGCACGTGTTGTGCTCGCATAACAAAATTTGCGTTTTAGTCAGAGACAGAACGAAGGGAACTTTGCTCGCTGCTGCAACCACACTTCCTTACGCTGCTGTTTTGTTGAGTTATGCAACGTTGGATGCGAAAGGAGTACGATGCTGGCCGTACTTTGTAAGATTCCAATTGTTGCTATCGGATTCACTGCTTCGCCCTCGCGGCGAATCTGTGAAGATTTAAGTAAATCTTTTATTAGTTGTACGTTTTGGTTGCAGCGGTGGTATCGCGAAGAACCTGTCGCCGGCGAGTGTACAGAAATGCGAAAAGCCTGATCCCTCTGTTATAGGAATCAGTATAACACGAAAGTGGAGCGTCTGGTAGCAGAAGTAGCTAATTGTTTATAGTGCATTAGATTATGAGAGGCTGTAAAATATCTATTGTTTGGCAGATATAGCACGGCTTGATGCGGAAGCACCTACGTTGACGCCTGGTGGCAGATCTCCTTACCGACAACAAACGCCCATCATCATGATTTAACCCTTGCGGTTGCTGAAGTTGTCAAGATATACCTGCACACCACATATAGTGAATCCCGCGCAAAGATGGCATCAACAAGCACATAGTAAACACTGATACTCGATATGCGCTCCTTCAAAGCGTCGTGGAATGCGATGAGAAACGCGACGAGCGTCCTGTCTTCCCTCTTACCTGGCAGTTAATTCTCACAGGTCGAGCGGGGAACGCGGTGCGACAGCCAGGCGATCGTCGGAGAGCTATTTTTCTATATGGTTCCATGCTCGGAGCGAGGCTTGGGCTAAAGCAGCCACATTGCGATGTGTAAAGCGTTGACAAAATTAAACTTCTCCTATTGGAAGCGCGCCGAATGGAATGGTGGTAGCAACGGCGCGTTCCCGGAGCTAATTGCAGAGGAAACGAAATTTTTACATACTGGTGGCACACATGTCCACCCCGCTATAAAGGGGACGCTCGTAGCATTCTTTCATCCATCCAAGATCACTGCGAGAGTAAAGTGTGAAAGCTAAAAGGCGCGTTCATGTATGCTCCGTTATGTGTTTGGCGGTGACTCAGTGGGCTAAACGCCCGCCAGCTATCGTCGTGGACCTAGAGGTCGTGGGCTCGACTCCTGCCAAAGGAGCTCTTTTTTTATTCTTTGACACCTGATGGCGTTCATCGTGCTGACGTATTTCCGTGACGGAAATACCTCAGGAAAGTCTTGGTGGGCCCCGGCATAAAACACTTTCCTGTTAAATATTCACCGACGATTACGATACCGCCTAATGTGAATTCTGAGTCAGCTTCATGTGGGGGCGACTCCAGCTTTTTTTGAAGTTTTGGCTATCCGCAGTTGTAGCCAGAGGTCGGCAAACTCACTCATGAGTCGACTCACTCACACTCACACACTCAAATCGAGCTGTGAGTCTGAGTCTTAGTGAGTCCAGGTGAGTAATATTTTGGTGAGTGTGAGCCCTAGTGAGTCCGGTTGAAGATAATTCGTGTGAGTGTGAGTCCGAGTGAGTCCGGTTGAGGACAATATTGGTGAGTGTGAGTCCGAGTGAGCCCTAAACACAAAATATATTTCATGAGTGAGTGTGAGTGAGCTCCACCTTTAATTGCCGACGTATGATCCTATCCATTCAAGAGCATCTGCATTACTATCAGCCTTATATTGGGTTACCTTTATACTCAGACCTATTCCCATATACACACCTCAACGCACTAGCGTTCATGCACCACCTCAATGTTGATTGATCAGAGGCGTGAGTGAGGGGGGGGAGGAGGTGCTATGAACTCCCAGCTCTTTCACGGGACTTTCTTAATAGAAATATGTCGTGTGAGTCGCATATTTCATAAAAACGTCCTTACTAGATTGAAACCCCTGAAATCTAGTATTTGAAGGTACAATACTCAAAGGCGTATCGCAGAGCACCCATTATTTGAGATATTGACATTCAAGAGCATTTACATCATGATCGGAATAGCTCACTTAATGCCAACGGACTCATGAGTCGACTCACTCAGGCTCAAGTCAAGCCGTGAGTCTGAGTGAGTCCAGCTCAGCAAAATGTTGGTGAGTTTTAGTCCAAGTGAGTCCGGTTGACAAAAAGTTTAGTGAGTCGGAGTCCGAGTGAGTTTGAGGAAAATGTCGCTGAATCTGAGTCCGAGTGAGCTCTCACAACGAAATAGATTTCTTGAGTGAGTCTGAGTGAGTTACAAAACTTTTGCCAACCTATGCGCGTGAGTCATCTCTTTCAATAAAGAGGTTTTTTGTATTGCAAACACTGATAACTCGTGTTTGAAGGTACGTGATCAAAAAATGCTAAGCAGAGCACCGATTATGCGAGATATTGGTGTTAAAGAGCATTCACACTATGGTAGAAAAAGCTATTTATAGGCTAACGGAATCGTGAGTTGACTCACTCAGACTCAAATTGACCGTGAGTCTGAGTGAGTCCGAGTGAATTATATCTCGGCGAGTCTGAGTCCGAGTGAGTCCGGTTGAGAAAAATTGTAGTGAGTCTGAGTCTGAGTGAGTCCAGACGAGAAAACGTTTGGTGAGTCTGAGTCCGGTGAGCCCTATGGGCATGATATGTTTGGTGAGTGAGTCTGAGTGAGCTCCACGTATTCTGCCGACCTATAGTCACAACAGGACTAACATTTGTGTCGCAAATTTGTGAACGGTTTTGCAACTATCGAACATAAAAATAAAGTCAAACACCACAATACAATGCGCAGGTGAGCTTTAATGTACTTCGATGTACAGGCGTGAGCAAGAGTATACGGACCACGGGATCGCGTGGCGGAATGCATCGACGCGCCACCTGCCGACGCGGCGCCTGCTGTCGAGAGTGCCAGTAAAGCAGCGGTGCGCATGCGCGTCCTGTCATATCAGTTGGCCTCTTACTTCACTTTGCCCGACGTGGTTATGGCGTTCGTAGACACAACGTCAATTGGGTGTCGCTGTCTTTGCTCCATCGCATCCGCGCCGTTGTTTTATGTAGCCGGGCCGCTGCCACGGGGATGGGTCGAGCGCCTGGCGCGCATCGCTTTATACACCGGTTAATTAGCCTAACTAAGCATAGCTAGCATCATATAACCTAATAAAGCCAAGCATAATTAATTAAGTTTTCTGGTGAAATAAGCTTTCCAGAAAACTCAGCTCTGCTTGCTTAGCCGCGTCAAGCCAAGTTAAGTTTAGATGAGCTAGCGAATATACGATGCGGGATGTTATCGATTGGGACCTTATACGGAACATGATGGCGACGGCAAAAGCCCGTCGAGAGTGTTCATATAAAAAAAAGTACATGAGACATCTCACGTGTGAGTAGCTCAAGAATATTCTTATCAAGAAAAAAAAGAACTGTGGCGTAGTACGCCACAGTCCGCCATCATATTCCGTATAAAGTCCAAAGCAATAACATCCCCACGCGCATCGTATATTCTGCCCGCGAGCAGGGGCGGCGAACGCGGCGGCTGAAGCAGAGACGAGACGAGCCGGCCAATGTCCGTCGCACGGAGGACGCATGCGATAACATCGTCCTTCGTGCGAGGCCTTCCGCCGATTGCTGCGCAAGCAGAGAGGGAACGCCCCGCCCGTCTTGATGGAGCCCAGCTTGCCGTTGCCATGTTATGCCTTAAGCTTAGGTGAGTCCAGTTGAGTCAAGACAAGCTGAGCTAGGCTTAGTTAGGATGAGGTTACTTTAACTTCTTATGTTAGGCTTTATTATGTGTAACCGTGCTTACGTAGGCCTAATGAGGTTTGTCTGCACCTGCCTTGACTTAACTAGCTCATCTAAGATTAATTTGGCTTGAGGGGCAAAGGCAAGCAGGGCTGAGTTTTCTGGAAAACTTATTTCACCAGAAAACTTAATTAATTATGCTTGGCTTTATTAGGTTTTATGAAGCTAGCTATGTTATGCTTAGTTGGGCTAATTAACCAGTGTATAAAGCGATGCGCTCCAGGCGCTCGAGCCAGCCCCGCTGCAGCGGCCCGGCTACATAAAACAACGGCACGGATGCGATGGAACAAAGAAAGCGACACCCAATTGCCGTTGTGTCTAGAAGCGCCATAACCACGTCAAGCAAAGTGAAATGACAGGCCAACTGTCATGATGGAACGCGCAGGCGCACCGCTGCTTCACTGGTGTTCTCGACAGCAGGCGCCGCGTCGGCAGATGGCGCGTCGATGCATTCCGCCACGCGATCCCGTGGTCCGTATACTTTTGCTCACGCCTGCACATGCCACTTCATTGTTAAGGCAATGCATCACAATACTGAGCATCTGAAGCAAAACGGAAAGGCGGGCTAGTTGGCGGGTAATAGGTGAGGTTCAAGTTTAGGTATATATTTTTTGCTGAAGCAATAAAGCTTTCAGTTGTGATCAAGCGCACATGTTGTGCACTCTCTTGTCCTTGTCTTCTTAGCACTGCCATAATATAAGTACTGGCCATATCTCCAGGAACACTACGAATACCTCACAATACAATCAATTTCATGCTACACGTGTCTATTTTCGAGGCACTCTACTATATATTCAATATAGTGCAATAGGCGTGACATATTGCAGGTGAAGATTCTGCATGCTGTATCGGATGACTGAGGTAAGAGCTACCATGAATTTGGACTCAATATAGTGGTACTCTGAATGCTTTCAATGTATCAATGACTTGCTTCATTAGACGCTCGTATGCATTGCACAATTCAGAAATGGATTCTATTTGATCACATTCTCCTGTGATCTCTCCAGACTGCTTCTACCAACCGAGGTTCTGTGAAGCATCCAGATGAGCTTCAAGAGTTCTTATCAAGCTGCTGGTGTCCGCTGCATAGCGTTGCATGTGCCATCTTGAGCACCATCTGCAAAGTAAAAACAAATTGTACAGATTTTTTGCAGTGACTCGCTATATCATGCAGCACTAAACAGCTGTAAAGCACACCAATACCTAATTCAGATAACTGGCATAAATTCAGTTTGACGTCCATACATGAAACAATCTATTAACTCTAAATTAATTATCCTAACGCACTCGAACACCAAGAACTAATTCAGCACATTATACAAAACTGGCAGTGCAGATAAAGCGTTTTTTTTACTCTGGGAAAACAGACTCCACAGCTGTAAGATTTTTGTCATTGCTGCTCCCGTTTGATGATAGCATTGAAATCGTTGCTGTGCTTCTTACGCAAAAGTGACCTTGGAGAGAGACTTTAAGATGCGTCATACTCTTTCCTGTTTTGTTCTTTTTCTGTTAAGTTTCTTTTGTATTATCCTTTATTCCTCGTATCCCCTTCCTTTGCACAGCATGGCCAGCCAGATTAAGAACTGGCTAACCTGCCTGCATATCCAGCTTTCAGGGACATTTTATGATCAGCGCTCCAAGCGGCCACTGCTGGAAGCTCGCCCGTTTTCAATGGGACAGGGCCATTTTTCGGCGATAAAAAATCGCAGAGGCGCAATTTCCAAAAGTTCCCAAGAAGGCACGTTCTGGAAGTTGTACTGTACCTCACAAATGCAGCACTTTTGCCATCGGGGCATTACATTTTGTTCCCACGACGAGTAAAGCTTAAACAATGGGATCCTATGGAAGCCACTGAAATTTCGCCTTGTTTTTCAGGACAAAAACGAGCCGTCTGAACAAACTAGATTGAAACCTGCAAAGTTCCCAGAGATCTAAGTAGTATGAAGACACAGCTTTCATTTGAGCCTGCGATCATGGTTTGGCGTGAATAAAAGCACGTTCAAAATTGAGGTTTTCTGCAACGCGGTCGTGTCTTTGGCTTGCATCTTTCATCGTAGTATCTTGATAAGACCATTTTTATCGCCGCTGCCTCGGCTGGCGTTGTGGCCGAATCGGTAAAGCAGTAGTATCATGTGTCGCGCGTGGACGTCGCGTCGAAGGTTCGAATCTGGGAAGTACCTTTTTTTCTTTTCTTTTTTTTTTTTTTTACAGTATTGCTCCTGTTTGCACGGGGGTACAGTGGGTTACGGTGATAGGCTGGTGACCCGAAGGACACGGGTTTTATCCCTCTCGCGGCTCTAGCATTTTCGAAGGAGGTCGAAATGCCAGAAGCCCTTGTATTATCCGCAGGGTGTCGGAACGGAACGAAAACCGACAACGAAAAACGAAAAAAAAAACGATATTTTCGACCGGAACGAAAACGTAACCGAAACTTTATCTATTATTTCGTTCCGGAGTGAAACCGAAATTTTTTCTATCATTTTTCGGTTCACGAGAAAACTTCGCAATCCAGAGCAACTGAGCTCATGCATTGTGAGCATATCTCAGGGTACAGTATTAGCGCGTACCTCAGGCAGGAATTCCAAAGCAAACATATGTCGAAATTGTGCGAAAAACAAAAACAGCGGCAACCACAGATGTTTATATTAACGCAAGTGGACTTTTGCGTGCCTGTCACGCAGGGCAGCGTAGAGAGGGCATTGTCGGCGCCGAAGTTTGTTACAGCGAAAGCTGTTATGAGATCACAACAGCTGATTTCGGCGCCATAGTTGTCCGCCGCCGCCGGTGTCCGTGACCGCTATCGCGTCATATAAGAAAAAAAAATGAGAAACACATTTCTAGGATCGGATGGGATTTCAACCCGCGCCCTCTGCGTGGCAGTCGGGTCTTCCACCACAGTGCCACGCTGGTGCTTGTAGCTCCTTCGCAAAAATACTCTATACAGGTGTCATGTCGGGCGAGGAATCGTGTTATTATATGTAATATAGCGTGGCAGAAGAGTAAAATAACAACCAGTCATCACACAATGCTAATAGCGCAAAGAGTGTGTTGTTTAATGCTTCCCACCAGTATTGCGAGGTTGCCCCACCAGAATTGGAATGACTCCAGAATAATTCATTTTCGCGACCCCAGAATGGAATGGGGACAACGCTTGGACGAATGGAATGGAAATGGAATTAAGCGTCTCTTGTACGGAATGGAGTGGGAATAGAATTACGTCTTTTTCCGAAAATAGAGCACGTTTTCTTCTACGTGATGTTTCTTAAACTTCAAACATTAGTAAGTCAGAGCCTTTAAATTAACGATAAAGCAGTATTTTTAAAATTGCTTGGCTGATTACAAGTACGGTACAGTTATAAGCAACACGCCTACTAGAAACCGAGGCATAAGTTAGTGTACAAACAAATGCATTATCCCAGCAGATACCGAAGCGAGAAACAAGTTATCCCTGCGCGTTGGTTCCCATTGATGGCCCCGCACGAAAGTGGCGAATACTCTATGCACAGCCTGATCTTTATCTCACGAGTAGTTCAGTACCTGACACACGTAAATACCCTTTGCGACAAGGAAGACATTGCATATCTGCGCACAGGCGAACACAGAAACTTCTCCTCACCCCATCCATGCTTGCGAAACGCGCTTGATAAGTGTGAGTGCTGACGAGCCGTACGGTCCAGTGTTCCGTATTCGATACAAAGGCACACGGTGCCCGAGCGGTGCACTGTTCCAACTAATACCAGCAGATCTAGAGGATCTTATTCTCCATTAACCAAATTTTAGTTTTCACCATATTCACGACCGCTCCAGACGCGTGGCAAAACTGCTTAGTCTTCTTGAGTACTACTTTTGTCAGCATAAAAATACGCTATGTCGTCATTTTAGCATTAACGTATTTAAGCATAAACAATATTAAAACATATGGGGTACATTTTAGCGCAAACTGTGAAAGAAAGCACGGGAAAAGAGTAGAGGAAAGCAGAAAGGTACTCTTTTCCCGTGCTTTCTTTCACAGTTTGCGCTAAAATGTACCCCATAGATTTGAACCAACTCGCCCAGCAACAAGTCTTACTCAATATTAAAACACCACCGTTCGTTCAAACATGCTGACCATGCAAAAACTATAGGTAGCGCGAGAACTGCCCCTATGGGAATTGGTATGGGTGGTTGTACTGCACTAGATATGTCACCAAGCTACTATCCCTCTCTGCCTTGTTAACGTGTTTTGCGTACTTTTGTAGTTTTTAATGCATCTGATGACATCAGCTTTATGGGGCATTCATTCTTAACTCGATAAAACTATCAAGATGCATTTCCTACGTCGATGAGCTACAGGATTGAAATTGAACTGTCCGGCCATTTCCAGAGTGCGAATGCGTTAAGTTTTTTTCATTCCGAGGAAATGAAAGGAACGGAATTGCGGCAAGTTCTAATTCCCCGCAATGGAATTGAAATGGAATGGAGGCACCCATTCCGCAACACTGCTTCCCACCCCCTGCCAAGTGCTCAGCCATAATTCTTTATCATCACCAGTCACAACACAAATTGCACATAATGCCTCTCAGATGTGTAGCGTGCACCACGAGACTCCGAAGAATGTCGAAAAAAATGGCATAGTGGGGACTTCTCTACTTCAGAAAAATTGGGATGCTTTATGGCGGAGTAGGTACCTTACATGTGTACTTGTAATATTGCCCCAGGAGACTCTCCAACGGGCTCCACAAAGTACGCCCTTCCAGCTTTCGTTGTGACTGTGCTGCCTAATCCGCGCAAGCCTGGCGATCTTTTTATCAGAACTGCGGTTTCGAACATCAGAGAGTACACTCAATGACGTGCTGCTTCCGAGATCGTGGTCACTCCCTTGACACAAAGCGCCCATTAAAAAAATTCGTATTTGTCTTTTGAGAAAGTAGATCTTATGACTTTGAAATGAATACTGGTTTGTGCTAGTTGGTAGGAATTTGTGGTACAGTTATTTCCGCCCTCTGAAGAACGTATTTTACCCTTGTCCCACTTTCCTAATAGAAGGGCAAGTAACTACATCACAAATGTAATGTTCTTTATGATTACCTTAACTTCAAAATTTTGCATAAAAAAACCGTTACGAACCGTTACGGAACATTCTTTTTCGTTCCGGAACAGAAACGGAACGGAATTTTTTGCGGTGGAACGAAACTAAAACCGAAACGAAATGTTTTTCGTTCAGACACCCTGATTATCCGGAGCCTTCCACCATGGTGTGCCTCATAATGAAGCCGTTGTTTTGTACTGAATCAGAGGCTGGGTCCGAGCTAGTTGGTATAGCGACATAATGAAAACGGTAAGCGCACGGTAAGACTGGAACAAGAAGACCGAACAAGAGGAACAAGCGCTCTGTGTGTGTCGTCATCATGTTCCAGTCTTACCGTGTGCTTATCGTTTTCATTATGCCGTTGTTTTGGCACCATTTGATTGTTAGTACATTCGATTGGTCGTTTTCGAGCGCTCTGGAGAGTGCGTCACGTTCAGCTGGTCGAAATTGAACGCTCTGACTACGTTCGGCTGGTTCTTTCAGAGCACCACGCTGCATCTCTGAGAGCTCTCACTTTGTACTCGGAGTCCGACCGAGATCTGATCACGTGGATCCCGCGTCTCGTGTGTTTGCTACAAAAGAGGCGGTGACGCGTATCCTTTTCCGGCCTCCGATTGCTCTGGCGAGTGGCTGCAGGTACCGCTCGGACTCAGTCGTGTGAGCACAAAATTTATGATAGCTTTAATGGCCAAGTTAGGCGTCTTTTAAGTGTATGTACGTTATCCTCACGATGCAGCAGCCACTGCTGCGGTACGTTTAAACAAGTCCGTTATGTTACGTCCGAGCGTGGTTGCCGAAAGCCATGGGAAGAAATATGTCGTAGGTATCCCGTACATTCATTGCGTATCTGATAGGCTAACGAAAGTAGGAAGTAGACACGGCGTTAACGTTGTTTTTACGGCAGCCAATAAGCTAAGTAAGATGTAATCGCCGCTATGCAGAGAAAGAATGAGCGAGTAAAAGACAAGGAATGACCGATATGAGAGGCAAAGCTCCTTAGGGCCTGGCCTTGTCGTTGTCCGCGTCCGACACGGTCCACGAAAACGAAACCGACAAAAAAGAAACATTTGTGAACCGCAACCGAAAAAAAATAAAAATATGTGAAAAAAAATTCACGGGCGGGCGCTGCATTGAAAATGGGTATCTATAAGCGCGTTCCACACACAATCTTTCTGCCGTGGACCGTGAACGCGCGCTCGCCCGCGAAAGGCAACGTCGACGCGTACAGCGAGCTACCACCAGGGGGATGTGCATAGAGCTTGTCATTGCCAACTGCAGGCTAGATCCGATTGAAGAACCATCGACTCTGCATTTCACGGACCACAAAGCAGTAATGAAGGGAAAATGGAATACACAACTCAACATGACATAATATTTATGACCAATAAACATTTTATATGTTGTCACGCGTTGTCAGTCATTTACATGCGCGAGTGGGCAATGTTACGGGAGATTCAGGGTTACCGAACGATCCCCAGTGCTTCACCGATACTTAAGCGCGCACAGACAAGGACAAAGGGAGGTGACGACAACACAAGCGCTGTCCTTGTCTGTGCGCGCTTAAGTATCGGTGATGGAAAACCAACTAGCCCAATAATCACTGTTCCCCAGTGCTTCGCCCACTCATCATCATTCACTTCGTGGATATGCGTGGCTTTTGTTTTGTTTTTTTTTTCAGTGAAACACGCGGACAAATTCACTGATTGCCTACAGGTGTGGTGTATAGACTATTTTACGGATGGGCTCGGTTCCGGCATATTGGGCTGTTAGTCTTGCCCTGTGGTATCTTGAACAAATAAACGAACTGTGCTGCGGCTGACGTACGCACATGATAACGGTTGGGTTGGTACGTTCGACGTTTCTTGCCGCACCGTTCCACGTTTGTTGCTGATGACCATATTTCCGACGACCTACGAATGTGATCGCCACTATATCGGTCTACAGCGCACATTGCTAGTACTTCGACTTCTCATTACCTGGGCACAAATTCGCCCAATGAAGAATTTTCATATGTACCACCTTGTGTTTTGCGTACTTCACCATCACGACTAGGTGACAATATTTCGGGAGTTCTTTATAATGAGGATCATAAGATTGAACATATCTGTCGGGTGGAACATTTCTTCTTTAGTGTGGTTTATCAATTCTTTAGATGGGCTCCGACTGTATGAACTTGTTGTACCAGAGATGATTTCAGGTGCCTCCAACTAACAAATCAATGAGGATGGTTTGATTACTTTACCAAAGCATGTTAGCGCGTATGCTGCCGTGAGCGCGTGACCAAATTTGCTACCTGCAGTAATGGGCATAATGCAAGCGAACAGATAGGAAAGGACAAGAAGTGCTCTTGCTACTCGCCCCTATCGATAGCCAGGCCCCACCGACATGTTTTTCACGAAGCAGCTCTCATCATTGAAGGTCGCCGCACGTTGTCATAGAAGACACGTGATAATAATAACAGTAAAAGGCACCTAAATGATCTTTGGCGTAATAGATTTTACATTATTATGAGATGATACGTATTGGTGCACATTTATAAAGGACTCAGTGAAGCAACAAATACAAAACCTATTTTACGGGTGCTTTAACGCGGTGCAAACATGGGTGACAAGCTATCCCCACAACCGTCAGCCTCAGCGGCGAAGGAACGGGAAGGCGCCGCTACAAACCATGCATTCAGACTGAACAAAGCTGTCGCAAAACAAAACATGCATTGGCCTTCGGCGACGAACCTGCCCAGAAACTCGGTTTAGCGAGAGCAGGTGTATCTAGCGAAAAACGTTCGGACAGGAAAAGGGAAGAGAAATCCAGGAAAGAAACTCCGGTTAATTGTCTGCCACGTTGGTATTGTGATTACGGTGCTCCGTTGCTGACCCGAATATTACGGTTTTGATTTTGGCCGTGGCGGTCGCATTTTGCTGGATGAGAAATCATAGAGGCCCGTGCAGGCTCGTAACCAGGAATATTTTTAGGGGGGGGGGGGCTGGGCCCACTTGCTGAAGGCCTTGAAAAACACCCATTTTTCTCTCACAACCATTAGAATTCCAGGAAGGGGGGATAGCCCCCTCCTTTCCCACTGCCTACATTTCTGGGCCGTTGTGTTGAGCTGTGGGAGGGCAAGTCAAAGAACACCAGAGGGTCGAAATTTGCGTCGCCCTCCTCTACGGCGTGCATGTAATCGTATCGTGGTTTTAGCACGCGAAACCCCAGGTAATAGCATTTTAGTTTATTAAAGAAATCACAAAATTTAGGTAGTGTTTCTTGTTTCCTTGCGCACTTCGTTGGACGGAGCCGGTGAGCAGCAGATCCGTACACTCCAAGAAAACAGAGTGTGTGCGACTCCCGTCGGGGACTCCTGACTTGCCACGTATGTGACTCTCTTCAAAGCGGCACGGTGACTCTCTTGTGGGTCACGCGACTCTGCAAAGAGTGTATGCTGATCTCCATAGAGAGCTGACGTGACCCTTTAAAAAAGGGCCATATACGTGGCAAGCCAAAATGGTCAAAAGACACATTTTTGTTTTCTTAGAGTGTAGCGGTAGTACACGCGCGTGATTATTTGTGATATGAGCCGATTTGTACGTGCCGCGAGCCAACACCTTATAAATTCATTACTTTCCACTTGGAGTCATATATTGCAAGAGCGTGTTAGGTGACGGAAGCAAATCTCGGAGGCGGCGTGAGAATTTCGATGGACGCAACATGCTAGAAGCCCGTGAGCTTAGATGTAATGCAAGATAAAGAACATCACGATGTCGAACCATCGGCGACCCTCCACTACAGCGTCACTCAGAATCACATCGTGTTCTTGGGGCGTAAAACCACAACAATTATTGTAAGAAGTATCACCACCTTCTCTGTAGCCAGAGAAACCTAACTGGAAGTAAACAGCTTAAAAACACGGGGAAGGCAAGTGACCACACGCTGCAAACTAAGAAACTTAGGGCTCCATATTGCGAAATGCTCTCATTAGACTGTTAAATGTACGCCAACCCCTCGATATCTGCCATCGGCTGAGCTTTTCGATCCAGCAACATAGTTGCGCCGCTTGCGCTGAGTCGCGCAAAACTGGGGCAGAGCAGAGCTCGTGGGCCCTCGGCTGGACCTGGCTTGACTAGCCACACATAAAATCACAAGCCCATACACAAAAGTGTTCACGTGATCACATTGTAATTCACGAGTATTGGCTACGTGTAACACGGGTTCCATTGGGATTCGCTTGAAGATCACAGCACCAATTGTCACGCCCACAGACAAATGTTCACGTGATCACACTGTAATTCACGAGTATTGACTACATATTGGGCGGGTTCCATTGGGGATCGCTTGGCAATCACAGCACCAAGTACCCTATTGACCTCAATGAGCTTAACTGACCTCACTTGAATATTCCAGGATTGGTCACATATAGCTTGCATCCCAAGTCAATCTAGCCTTAAATATAGTTGATTACTTTTATTAGATATATTTACTTCATATTCGAGGCTTGGTCCCGATTAGCTTGCATCCCAAGTCAACGTAAGCCTAATTAGCTGATTAGCTTATTTTTCTATAGTTACACTGACTCTTAATTAGTGTTAATTAGACTAAGCTCGGCACGTATTACCGCACTCGGCATGACTCTGCACAGGAAAATCCCAGCTCGGCTGAACTAGGATTTATTAAGCTGTGATTTCATTTGCTTAGTTATGTGAAACTAATTAGGTTTTACCATGCTCAACATAACTTAATAAGGCTTGTCAACGGTTACATTGCCTTAACTAAGTACAGCTATTCTTAATTTTGCTTGACGTGGCCGCGCCGACGCGACCCCGACACGGTGCCTACGCCGCAAACCGGACAAACGGCGGCCATTGCACACCTGTTAAAAAAAAAAGGGAACAAATGAACCCGTTTGGCTGCACTTTCGATACCTCCGGTGTTGTCGAGCGCCGTTTTCTTATTCTGCAGCGTTAAACGTGTCGTTGCTATAGAAACGGGATATGACTAGCTATTTTAACGCCACAACTCGCCGGTCTTATCTCCGTCGCCGACACAACGGAGAACGGCGGCAGGCCAAGCCAAGTGGTGATGCTGTGTGTTCTGAACTCTTTTTGTTTTGTTTCTTTCCTTTATTTCTTGCCGCGACGCAACTCTTGACTTCGCGCGAGATTCAAAAAGATAAAAGCCATGCGGCACGTGGTGGAAGACACGCGAACTAAACGCCGATGTCCGAGAAAGCTGGATCTGGTCTTCCTATCTATTTCTTTCTTTCCTTCATTCATTTTAAGTCTTGCAGCATTTACAAAATATACACATCAAGTTCATTAGTGTAGTGTTGCCAACTGCACAAACATTCATAACCTTCACACTACAGCAAACCAAAACTGCACTGCCTGCGTGAGACAAGAAAGAAAATACTTGCGGTTTCAAGGTCACTCCACACCTACCATTTCGTCAAAAACACAGCATTTGGGTTTCTGATAAATCGTTTGCCGTGTATCATGCTAATGAAAGAGCTCAAAACTAAGCATGATACAGCACGGAGTAGGTGCACAACTGCACATTCTATGAGAATTTGCAATAGAATCATCTGGTGACGTGCGTGCCATTGTCTACTGCTTCTGGTGCTGCACTAAACTCAATATTTACATTCATCAAGAAGCATGAAGGTAGGAAGCTTAGATATAACTTACAGGAGTAAACCACAAGAAATGACGAAAGGTGTTCTGTTCTCGCTGAACATTAGTTTTTATTTTTAACGGTGATAATGTTTAATGGCTGCTTAGCCTTGCTTCAAAACTTCATAATAGTCTTATGCTAGTCACATTTTTTTAATGGTTGCCCGTCTGCCATCAGGATTATATTGAGCAGACTTACACTGATGTGAGTGAATAAGCCTGGCACAACTCATACATCTTCAACCTGACGAGAATATTGACATGAAATACAGGAAAGTTCAAGTTGTCACTAAATATGTCACAAAATTGCCACTAATTAAGTGACAGTATCGTGAAATGCATGTGCTTCACCATACACGCTGTCACTTAGCATACAACTGTCACATAACATGGCCATAATCATATCTTTGCAGTATAATTTATTTGCTCTAGTCCAACGTAATGACCTAATAAACAGCAACCGTGTGGTATGCTGTTCTTTTTTTTGTCTTAGACACGAACAAAGTACACAATGCAAAATTGTTATCGAAAAATCGAAAAGTATTCCCACTTACTAATATCAGAGAGTTTTGGAATAGCGTACGCAAGGCCCGTAGCCACGGGGTGGGGGGGGGGGGGGAATTCTGATGGAGGGGGGCGTTTTACCAAAAATGAATTATGAAAATAGGAGTTTTTCTAAAAAAGTGAAGACCGCTCCGGAAGTTTCTCCCATCTGTTTTTCTTTAACGTGCACTGACATCACAGAGTACACAGGTGCTTAGCATTTCGCCTCCATCGAAATGCTACGGCCGCGGCCGAGATCGAGGCCGCGAATTTCGGGACGGCAGCCGAGCACCGCAAGCATCGTACCACCGAGGCTGACAACTACAATTGAATCAAATGAAAACAAAAGTTAACCTTAATTCACCCAAGATGGAGCGATAACCACGGCCTCTCGCTTGTGTATATTTTCCGAAAGCACGCTGCCGCATTCACGCTTTATGGCAGGCAAAAAATTATATAGCACAAACTGTGTTTATTGAGGCGCACGCGCTCTTCGATAGACTGGCCGTGCAAAGCCTGTGCCTTCACAAAAGCTTTTTAAACGCGCATCACGCATCACACGTATGTGCACGTAATGCTTTTCTATTCTGATTTTTATTGTACTTTCCACGCGACACACTGTGCAGCACTACACACCTGAGCGACGCGAAACTGAGAACACCGAAGCACCACTTACCGTTCGCATTTCCTAATGTGCCGAACGAGGTGCTGGCCGAACACGCATACACAAAGGTGCAAGCTCGCTTGAGTTTCCAGACCATCATGAAACCAACACGCCCACAGTACGGGATGTTGCACTGCCGTCGCTAAATGACGCTCATGTCCAGCGTCGAGATCACAGTCGCGCACACACTGGACACGGCCACGGACTGCCGACACAGCTTAGCAATTAGGAAACTTCGATGACCGGGCAGCGGGAGAAAATGGCGAAGGCAGCGACGGGCGACGGCGAGACTTCGACTTTAGCACGCACGCTTCTCCTCTCCTGGTGCGCGCGCGCGCGCGCGCGCGCGCGCGTGTGTGTGTGTGTGTGTGTGTGTGTGTGCCCGTGTTCTTTTTGTTTTTCCCCCTCGCGCATGAGTCGTAAGGTTGCGTTATCGTGTTTCTCTCTCGGGGGCGCGTGTAACAGCTCTCCTGTTTAGCGGCCGCTTGAAGGCAGTCGCGTTTATATATGCTTTTTAACGCGACAGCGTCAGAGAGCTCGTTTCGCAGAAATTCCGGTGTCGGCGGCGTCGGCGTCATTGGTTCTGAGCGAAAAAGCAGCTTTGGTCGTGAGGAAAAATTCGAGGGCCTTTGCACTTTGGCTTTCCTTGCGGCACTGTGTATACGTCTCCATCGAGACGCGAAGGCAAGCTAGCGATTGAGAAGGCGATAGTGTGTGTGTCTGTGTGTGCATGCGTGTGTACGAATATCGCTGTCGCGTTTTAAAGGCGAAGCGTAAGAGCACCCCTCCTCTTTTTTTCTCTTTTTTTTCGGGCTTTCTGTCCACAGCATGTTATTGCGTACGCTGCGGCGCGCCGCCTCTAGCCAGTGTGTATAACTAGTAACTGTCTCAGAGTGTGCGTACGTGGGAACATAATCGCGTGAATTTATGATAGCGGATTCTTTGTGCATGTCAGCGGTTTTTGTCGCGATAAGTTGACGAGGAATGTATCGCCGTCACTTCATCGATTTAGCTACTGCCAAAGATATTAGACTGCGCGGACTTTTCCCTACAGCTCCTTATATTTGGAGAGATGCAAGACTAAAACAAGCTCTGAAACAAGCTCTTATATGGCAAAAGAGTAAAACAACTTTTCACTCTCTCGTGGAATGCAGGAGTGGAACAGGCACTTTATACAGGAGGAGTGAAAGGCTTTTTCACTTCTCCTGGCAAAGCGCCTCCCTGTAGAGAGAGTATAAAGAGATCTGCAGGAGTAACACAGCTCTTTAACTTTCCCTGCAGGAGTTTCAGTTTTTAGAGTGCACTTAGAGATGCTTTGCAAGGCGGGGAGAAAAGGCTAGAGAGCGTCCGCAGAGTGTCAACGGCAAGAAGGACTGGACAGCAGCGGGCGGCGTGTCAGCTAGCGCTGGCAATGTGGCTGCAGTGCGAGGTTTTCCTCTTAACTACAGCTTACGCATTTCAAAAGAGAACGATATGGAGTACTATGTGCTACTCTCATTATGGGAGTGATAAGTAGCCCTAAATCCCTCTATCTGCAGAGTCACTCGAGCTGAGTTCAGCGACGACTATAGGGAATATTGGGGCGTGCCTGCACCATGGGGTGTCTTAAAACAATAGAAAGGGCATGTGGATGTATTTCTGACCAAGAAAAAGTCCGCCTTGATTCCACCCTGCGAACCTGATTGTACAGCCAAACTGCAAACAGCACACCCGTGCTGTCACGGCTGTAAAATGCAACGCGCGAGAAATTGAACGCCAACGTACTTGCCAGTCAGAACAGTTCGTCCTATTGCCTTACAAGGCACTTGCGACGTTGGGTACTTCAGACGGGCATAACAAAGCATTGGACGCTCTTCCGTTCGAACTATTAGGCACGATGTTCGTCGAACTCGGTGGCGCACCGGCGTTGATCGTGTTGTCGAAGCCATTCCTTTCGTAGCTGCTCGTGTTTGGGCTGCTCCTTGACACCCTGCATATGAACGGCAGTGCCACCGAGAATGAACGGTGTCAACTGATTCGCAAAGCCTCGGCAGTCGGGTCGCGCTATGTGAGTAGAGAGGGCTGCATGTGTGGGAAAACCCTTGTGCTCTGCTCTCGAAATGCAATGCTGTACGAGTGGAGAGGGCTGTAAGTGGCGGGGGCGAAATGTTTCTGTGTGATTTCATTCTACTCCAGCGTGGACGACTACCACGACGTCGGGAAGTCTAAAGAAACTAGCCGCGTGGGCACAGAGTTTAAAAATTCACGGAAACCTATTCATATACAGCTTCCCTTTGTAAACAGAACGATTCACGGTGCAATGCACTCTACTCGATGGCAGCAGTACGGTTACTTAAGAAAGTAAATGATTTACAGATCTATGTAATCTACTACTTCGATGACGACTTGTTCAAACCAAATTCAAGTACAGTAAAAGCTGTTTATTTTACCCCCCTTAATGCGACAAATCTGATAATTAGGACGTGTTCTCTGGTCCCGGCCAGCTATGTATTGTTTATTCGCATCAAGCTCTCGTTAATTCGGTCATATTTGGCCAAAACCCAGTTAATTCGGGCGATCCTCGTAGTCCACCAAGCACGAAGTGCCGCAAATGTGCGACGCAATGGAGCGAAACGGCGTTCGCGAACAACCGAAATGGCTGCGGGCCTTGAGAAAGGCGTGGTCGCTATCCACGATCTCACCACAATCGCGTGGTTGGCGACCAAGGCCTTAAGCGGCTGCGGTAAACATCTTTTGTTTTCAATTTCACTCGGCCCACGCGAACTGCTTGGGTGCTATCTATGATCGCGTCTACAGCGGCTGGGGTCAGTTTCGTTTTCGGCGCGTGCCTTCAGAACTGCGTAGTCGCCATGCATGATTATGCCTTAGTGAGGTAGGTTTCTTCAGCAGCAGATGCGCTCATCAGCAGGTTCGTTTCAACTCTGGACGTAGGCCGCGCGGGTGGACGCTGTGATCAGAACGGCGTGGACGCTATGATCCTGTTTCTATAGCACAAAGGTTTCGTTCACAGCGGATGTGGTACTCGGTAGCTTCGTTTTGACTTCGGGCAATGCGCGCGCAGTCACAAAATTTAATCATGATGGAACCTGTTGAAAAAAAAGAGCCCGAACCGTGGTCCGTAGTCAGGAATAAAACTCGCTTGATACATTGTGACCTACACAAGACCAGTTGCCGGCCATTTTTTTGGAATAGTAATTACAATCACTGTCGACTGGTTTTCACTGTCGGCGTCGCCGTCATGTTCTGTATAAAGTACAAATTTGAACATCCTCCCGCGAATCACATGTTCTATCCGCGGGTAAAGGCGCGCGCGCAGGACCGACGAACGTGGCTGAAGCAGAGATCAAGCGAGCCGGCCAGCAATCTCCGTCACTCGGAGGGCGCATCCGATAACATCCCCCCGCGTGTTAAGCCTGCCGTGGAATGCTCAAGCAGCTAAAACAAGTCACTCCCGTCTTGAACGAACGTGAAGGGACACGGTGGGGGGGGGGGGGGGGGGGGAGGGGCGGTGTCGTTCGAGCAGCAACTGTGAATTTTGATTCTAAGGGCGCGGTCGCGATCGCTGGCGTTAGCTATCTCGGCAGGCATCAGCGCGAATGGCTCGTATACCCTTCTAAATGTTGCACTCTCAACGCCAAGGAACTGTGCAAAAAGAGCATCGATCCCTGGAGTGGCTGTATTCTCTTACGCCAGCGTTTTGTAGAGTTATGCGATAACGGATCCAAAAGAGTTAGCTGCCAGGCTTACTTCGTATATCTTTATAATTTGTTGCCATCACATTCATTCCTTCGCCTTTGCGGTGAAATGGTGATGTTTTTTTTCCTTGAACACATTATCGTAACGTGCGCGTGGTGGCATTCGTAGTGGCGGTAAGTAATAAGGAATGGGTTTACAGTACGTTTAGGCTCAAGATACGGGCTCTTGCGCCCCGGTAGCATCGTGAACGAAGTCGCGAATGACGAGAATGGCTGCTTTTACACTGCTCTTATGCGAAATATATACTGGTGTGACGAGGTTTATTGGAGTAACGAAGTTGCAAGGAGGTCGCAACGAAAAAGGACCGTACGTCAACGCAGTGCAAGGCTGACGGAGGCGGTACAGGCTCTCGTGCAATCAGAGCGCGGGTCGTCTTTCGTCCTCTTTCACAGGCGCGTACTCGTTCGTGCATCTGCTCCACTACAATACCCCCGGAGTGAAGCGTAGCCATCCTGGCGACTCATGGAGTACGTAGAATGAGGGGGTCGTAGTAGGGCTTGAGACGGTCGATGTGTACAGTCTCGCGCCCTCGACAGCGCAAATCTGGCGACTGTGTGAGGGGCTCGACGACGTAGTTCACCGGTGACGTGGCGTGAATGACACGGTACGGACCATGGTACCGCGCCAGAAGTTTAGAGGAAAGGCCAGGGACGTGTGGGGGTACCCAAAGCCAAACAAGGGAGCCAGCAGGAAACGTAGGAGCTGGGTGATGAACGTCGTCATGTTGCGTCTTTTGTCGACCTTGAGCTTCCGCTGTAAGGGAACGAGCCAACTGACGGCAGTCTTCGGCGTATCTGGCGACTTCAGAAACTGGAGTGCACTCAGAGGCATCAGGGCGGTACGGGAGTATGGTGTCCAGTAGGTGGGAAGGTTCGCGGCCGTACAAGAGAAAGAACGGGGAAAAGCCGGTAGTCGCTTGCGTCGCGGTGTTGTAAGCGAACGTAACGAAAGGTAGTACAGTGTCCCAGTTGGTGTGGTCGGAGGAGATATACATCCTCAACATGTCGCCGAGTGTGCGGTTGAACCGCTCGGTGAGACCATTTGTCTGTGGATGGTAGGCGGTGGATTTCCGGTGAATGATGTTGCATTCAGCGAGGAGGGCTTGGATGACCTCTGACAAGAACACGCGACCCCTATCACTGAGTAGTTCCCGCGGAGCACCATGGCGTAGAATGAAGCTGCGGAGAATGAAAAGTGCAACTTCGCGGGCGGTCGCTGCCGGGAGAGCTGCAGTCTCAGCGTAGCGCGTGAGATGATCGACGCCGACAATAATCCACCGGTTTCCAGAGCCACTATACGGGAGGGGGCCGTAGAGGTAGATACCCACGCAGTCAAATGGGCGAGCCGGGCACGGGAGCGGCTGCAACGTGCCAGTAAGGTGTCGCGGAGGTGTCTTGCTTTGTTGGCATGTAGGGCAAGACTGAACGTATTTCTGCACAAAGCGATACATTCCTCACCAGTAATATCGCTGACGCAGCCTTTCGTAGGTTTTCAAGACGCCGGCGTGAGCACTTTGGGGATCTGCATGGAAATTTGCGCGGATGTCAGAGCGCATATGACTAGGGACAGCAAGGAGCCACTTCCGACCACCTGCCGTGTAGTTGCGGCGGTACAGAATGTTGTCTCGCACGGAAAAGTGGACTGCTTGACGGCGTAGCGCTCTCGTCGAAGGGATAGCAGACGGATCGGTAAGGTAGTCGAGCAACAAGGCAAGGTATGCGTCTTTACGCTGCTCCGAAAGCATGTCAGTGGTGTCGAGTGGTGACAAGGTGTTAAAGAGGGGTGACAGAGAAGCCACAACTGGTGTTATTGGCGAGCGGGAGAGTGCATCAGCATCCGCATGCTTGCGACCGGAACGATATACGACACGAATGTCGTATTCCTGCAATCGAAGTGCCCAACGGCCCAGGCGTCCCGACGGGTCTTTCAAGGTGGAAAGCCAACACAGAGCGTGGTGATCTGTAACCATGTCGAAAGGACGGCCGTAAAGGTACGGGCGAAACTTCGTCAATGCCCAGATTATCGCCAAGCACTCCTTCTCTGTCACGGAGTAGTTTAATTCAGCCTTCTTGAGAGCACGACTTGCATAAGCCACAACGTATTCACCTTTGGTGCCTTTCCGTTGTGCCAAAACTGCACCAAGACCGACGCCACTTGCATCGGTGTGAATTTCTCTGGGAGCAGTGGGGTCGTAGTGACGAAGGATAGGTGGTGAGGTCAACAGGCGGCGCAACTGGCGAAACGCGGCATCACATGCAGGTGACCATGCAGAGATACCTTTGCTGTTGGCAAGCAGACTCGTCAAAGGTGTGATGATGGACGCGAAGTTGCGCACGAAGCGGCGAAAATAGGAGCAGAGGCCGACAAAACTTCTGAGGGCTTTCATCGATGTGGGCTTTGGGAATTCGGCGACAGCTCGAAGCTCATCGGGATCCGGAAGAACGCCGTCTCTTGAGATGACATGTCCCAAGATGGTTAGCTTCCGTGCTGCGAAGTGTCACTTGGTGTTAAGTTGTAGGCCCGCAGAAGTTAGGCACGTGAGAATTTCGTACAGACGAGCAAGGTGTGTCGGGAAATCTGCTGAAAAGACTACTATGTCGTCCAGGTAACACAAGCAAGTCTTCCACTTGTGGCCTCGAAGGATGGTATCGATCATGCGCTCAGATGTTGCAGGCGCGTTGCAGAGCCCAAATGGCATGACGTTAAACTCATATAGGCCATCCGGCGTTACAAAGGCTGTTTTAGGGCGATCACACTCGATCACACTCAGCCATGGGCACCTGCCAATACCCAGAACGCAGATCCAAGGATGTAAAGTACTCGGCGCCTTGTAAATAGTCAAGAGCATCGTCTATTCGCGGTAGCGGGTAGACGTCTTTTTTCGTAATCTTGTTTAAGCGGCGATAGTCAACGCAAAATCGAATGGTGCCATCTTTTTTCTTGACCAATACCACAGGTGATGACCAAGGACTTTGAGAAGGCTGTATCACTCCACGTTGAAGCATGTCATCCACTTGCTCCGTAATGACGCGGCGCTCTTCGGCAGAAACGCGGTAAGGTCGCTGTCGCAGGGGCGAGTGGGAGCCGGTGTCGATAGTATGACTGATAGTTGTGGTGCGGCCTAACGAAGGTTGTTGACAGTCGAAAGAAGAGATAAACTTGTTAAGGAGATCAACAAGTTGGCGGCGATGAGAGGGGGAGAGGTTTGCGTCAATGGCGTTGTCGAACGCTGACGAACTTGATGGCTGAGATGCGGGAGTGATTGTGGCGATGTGACAACATGTGGTGTCATCGGGAAGATCAAGATCATCGATGTGGTCGACAGGTTGTACGGATCCTAAACTTTCACCACGGAGTAAGGCAATGGGGTAGTCGCAGTGGTTTGTAATCAGCATTACGGTTGACCCAGACGCAATTGTGAGAACGGCAAACGGGAGAACGATGCCCTTGCGCTCAGTAAACAATGGAGATGGCGTAAACACTACCGTGGCGTCAGGTTGAGCAGTACACGAAAGGGTAATAGGGACTGAAGCTTCCGGAGGCAAGGTGGTGTCGGCATCAACGATGAGTTTGCAGGGAAGGAGAGAACGGTCGGGAGATGAAAATTCACATGGTGACACAAGGGACACTTCCGCACTTGAACAATCGATGATAGCGTCATGGCGTGAAAGGAAATCCCAACCCAGGATGACGTCATGAGAGCAAGATGGCAGGACAAAAAATTCGACGATGTACATAATGTCTTGGATGACGACGCGCGCCGTACACACAGCTGAGGGATGAATGCGTTGCGCGCTAGCCGTGGACAGCACCATGCCAGAGAGAGATGTTGTCACTTTCTTGAGCCTCCGACAAAAGTTCGCGTTCATCACAGAAACGGCGGCCCCGGTATCTACAAGTGCTAGTGCGGCGACTCCCTCATCTTCGACATCAATAACGTTTTGCGGCGAAAATGGAGGCCTTGAGAATTGCGCACAAGTTGCAGTTCTTGCCTCCGGAACTGCACTGATTAGTTCCCCTCATCAGAAGGTGGGCGACGACGCATAGGCGATGGCGACCGGCGACGAGGGGAAGGGAAACGAGCACTTGCTGAGCGGCGATCCGAGTCGGAGTGCCTCTGCTCGGATGCAGATGTGGTGGCATGTTGCGGCGCGTAGGTAGGAGTTCCGAAGGAGGCGTACGCAGGTGTGGGACGGCGGCGGCAGACGCGCGCAATATGGCCAGCGATACCACACGCGAAGCAGATAGGGCGGTTGTCATGAGTGCGCCACGCATCTGATGGACGGAAGAAGTGTGGTGTGGGCCTGTAAACTGGAGGCGAGGCTGGATGGGGTGGTGCCGATAAGGAGCTTGGATGCGGTGGGGGCCGCACGACCACAGCTGCGTAGCTGAGAGGTGGAGATGGAGCAGGCGTTGCGTAGTCGGAACTCGAGAGGCGGGACGGCATGGAAGTGTGCAGGTAAGGGGCCGGAACTGCAGGGAGGGCGCCACAAATTTCGGTGCGTATGGCCTGCTGCAGTGTCGGAGACAGGGTTGCGGTGGACGAGTCGCTATGAGGTAGCAGGGAGAGCTGTCGGGCCACTTCCTCTCTGATGAAGTCCTTGATCTGGTTGGTAAGTGTGCCCTGGCAAACGTCGCCGTTTGCGACTGCGACGGCCGAGATCGAATCTGGTGATGGGAGACTTTGTCGGGTGATGGAACGCTGACGACGCAATTCGTCAAAGCTCTGGCACAGGCTGACGAGCACTTCCACAGTGGTCGGGCTTTTCGCCAGCAACATCTGGAATGCGCCATCTTCGATACCCTTGAGGATGTGCCTGATCTTCTCGTATTCCGGCATAGATGGGTTAACGCGCCTGCATAGGTCTAGCACATCCTCAATGTAACTGGGAAATGTCTCTCCAGGCTGCTGCGCTCGGTGGCGTAGACGCTGGTCAGCGCGGAGCTTGCGGACCTCTGGTCGGCCAAATGCTTCAGTTACGAGGGTCTTGAAAGCTGACCAGTTGGCGATGGCGGATTCGCGGTTGGTAAACCAAAGTTTAGCGACGTCAGCCAAGTAAAAGATAACGTAGCCAAGCTTAGAGGCGTCGTCCCACTTGTTGCTGGCACTTACGCGTTCGTATAAGGAGAGCCAGTCTTCGACGTCGTGCTCACCACTTCCGCTGAAGATGGGCGGGTCTCGTTGACGGGTAGAGCCGGGGCAGGGGGACGGGGCAGCCGGTAGTGCTGGCTGGGCAGCGACTACGTCAGCCATGTTGTCCGGTGGTCTTTCGGCCAACTTGCGAGAGCGGAGCTCCAGGTCTGTTTGGGGATCTCAGCAACCTCCACCAAATGTGACGAGGTTTATTGGAGTAACGAAGTTGCAAGGAGGTCGCAACGAAAAAGGACCGTACGGCAACGCAGTGCAAGGCTGACGGAGGCGGTACAGGCTCTCGTGCAATCAGAGCGCGGGTCGTCTTTCGTCCTCTTTCACGGGCGCATACTCGTTCGTGCATCTGCTCCACTACAATGGATTTGATTATTCAATACAATAAAAACGCATTGATGTAATAGACACTTGTACCGCGAAATCCGAACTAACGAGCTTTTAATGTGTCATGAGAAGAACGGCACATGCCAAGAGAGCAAAACTACGATAGGAACTGCTGACCTCTTCTATCTCAGAAAGACTCAGTGCTTGGACTGGTTAGACAGCACATATTTTTATTTATACGTAACTGGCACTACGAGCAATGTCAACACACGGTTCTAGGAATGAACGTCTTTATTCTCCCTTGATGCTCATTCATCTAGAATCTTACAATACAATGTCAATATGGAGCCGACGCTGTACACTTGAAATCATTGCTCCCAGTGGTATATACAGTGATTCCACTCCTGCGCCAACTGCGCCAAAGTGCGCCAAATTGTATTTACTGCGCCATCCTGATAATATCGACGAAATTTGCGCCAAACTGCGCCAAAGTCTCGGGTTTGGGGGCGTCTGTCACCGGCAATCGCACTGCCGGCGCGTCAGAACATGTGCAGAATATGGCATCTTGGGGCTGCCAATAAAGTCGTAATCATGGACCAGGAATTATTCCGCTGAATAAATAGCGCTCGCGCGTGCGTTCCGAGTAAGCCACGATGCCATGCACGGTGCCGACGCAGCTTCTCTTCTGCAAGTCGGCTCGACAGCAAAACGCGCTCTCCCCAGAGGCTCGTGACGTCTAGGCCTATCGGTAGCGAGAAAGTGCGACGGCGATTCATCGGCGGACGTCGTCTGTTCCAGAAACACTGCTGATAGCTCGTTTCAAGCGTCGCATGGCACGTAAGGAAAAAGCAATGTTCAGTAATAACTACATCATGAGTGCCGCTAAAATGTCTGTCACTTCTGTTTCCGGATATCGCGGAATGAAATCTGGTATCGCTCGCAGTAGATATATGGGAAAATATCGAATTTTCCTTGCTTCGTGTTTATGGAAGAACACGCGAACGGTGGAAACGCGTTGACACTTTTCCTCAGATATACTTTATCCACGGATCTTCCATCCAGAACAGCTTTTTCGTAATTCCTTCCGCCAGCACGTCTGAGTTTGTAATCACTCTGCAGTAAATACCCCCTAAAAGGCCCTGCCCTTTTGAGCTCACGTGCTAGGGTTCCAATTCGAATTTTTTGCTTGCTTTTTTAAAAATGTCATCTCATTAGTAAAATCATATCTCCTGGTCGGAGCAGCCGCAAATGCGCAGCTGTCAGTAGCGGGCCCGTCGCTGACGGCCCACAGTGAAGCGGCTACGCCATGTTACACGTCCGCCCCTCGCTTTCGGGGGTCAATAGCTAACGGTTAAAAAAATCAGTTTCGCTTAAGAGCGAAGCAATGAATGCGATACCAAAAAACTGTATTGTGAAACGAAGTAAGACTAGACGCTAACTCTTTTGGATCCGATCTCTTGTAACTCAAGAAAACGCTGGTTTAAGCGAATATGGCCCCTCCAGGAACCGAGGCGTTTTCTTGCTCTGAATTCTCTAAACGCGAAGTAAGCGTTGAGAGCACAGCAAGTTTACGAGCCGTCTCCTGATGTCTCGAGATAGCGCGCGCGCAAGCGACTGCGCCCTTCGAACGCTGCGGTACCCCCCCCCCCCCCTTCCGCTCCCCTGGCGTCCCTTCATGCTCCTTACGAAAGACGGGCGGGGCGTTTCCTCTCTGTTTGATGAGCAATCGACGGCAGGCCCGCACGCGGGATGATGTTATCTCATGCGCTGTCCGTGCGGCGGAGACAGACGGCCGGCTAGTTTAATCTCCGCTTCAGCCGCGTTCGTCGCCAGCGCTCGCGAGCTTTTACCCGCGGCTAGAATGCGCGTGGTGATGTTATTAATTTGTACTTTATACGGAAAATTACGGCAACGGCGACGGCAAAAATCCGCCGAGAGTGTACATATAATTGCTATCGCAAGGGTTAATGTACGGGGCAGATTTTGCGCCCCCCCCTCTTAGGTGATTAGGGGAGGGGGTGGCCGCCCCCCCCCTGCCCCCCCTGTGCGCACGCCTATGCTCCTGAGATGATTTTTTCTTCGAGATTTGCAATGAATCGAAATATTTCTAGCCTTCATAAGAGCCCCATAATAATACTCAGATGCTTGAATGTTGATGCAATATGCGTCTGTATTGCACTCCAGGATGTAAAATTCGCTGCTCCAAAGTGCTCCCAGATGCAAAATTATCTGCTCCAAAGTGCTCCAAGATGAAAATTTTGCTGCTCCAAAGTGCTCCAAAACGGAAATTTTGCTGCTCCAAAAATTGCTCCAAATCAGAAGTCCTCGGTAGCATCACTGTATATACCACATGCGAATATATATTGTGCGGTGTAGAGCCGGATACTAAAACACGTCCCTTTCACCGAGAGGACGAAGCCAGCAAGTTAGAGTGTTATACAAAGTGAGACTAGAAGCTCACCCCTTTAGCACCCAATCTGGGGTAACTCTACACAACGGTGGCTTAAGTAAACGCGGGCCGCTGCACTAAACGAAGTCACCTTCGGGCTGTTTATTACTTCAATGCAAACTTTGCACTGAGAGCACAATACGTACAAAGCTACGAGCCATCTGTCGATCGCCTCTCAAGGTACAAGACAAAGCGCAATCGCGACCGCGGCGAGCACAATCGGTCGTTTAAGGTACACAAATTGCCGGAGGTGACCGGCTATTTCTATCCCTGCTTGAGCGCCGTTGGTGGGTCTGTAGAACATACTACGCGCGGGGCGACGTTATCGGTTTGGACTTCATACAGAACCTGACAGCGGAAGCAGATGTACGGCTTGAGTGTCAAAAAATCAAGGCGCTGTGCAGGTGCCACCCAGAAACTAGGTTCCAGGAAGAACCGCAACAGGGAAAAAGCGCAGGAAATATGCGCTGAAGTGCAGGAAATATTGCAGGTCATCGACAACAAAAGTCATACAGGATTCCATGCCTTCCCCTAAGAAAGCTCGAAGGCGAAATCACCTTCTTCTATAGCCTATTGTATTGGTCATCCAGTCCTCTGTCGAGGCTTTCTGCTCCTCACGTGGTGTACACGGCACTTCTTCCGGGATCGACCCACGTTTTACGAACGTACGATGGCTGGTGTCCTGTTTCGACGAGCATTCCTGGGCTTGACCAGATACTTGTGCAAAGGACTTGCACAACATAGCCTGCAGTACCTGCTTGCTAGCAAAAGTGGATTGTTCGCGCATATTGCTCCTATGACTGCTAACAATGCTTTCATGGTTTGCTTCCTCAGAGGCTTGAAATGGTCAACGTGAGGTATCGAACAGAACAATGTTCGCTGTCATCCTACGCCATGACTACGCGGTCTGAACGCCTGTGGTCACGCACATACACTCTGCGACCACCATTTTGTCAAACATTTCTCGTTCTTCGTACTTCGCTGCGCCACGTACATTATCAAATTATGGGCCGGAGTTCACATCAGCCGGCACTGTACAGCCGCGTACTCTAATGTTGCCACGGGCGTTTCCTATTATCACTTTTGCTTTGTTCGGTTTTCGCCCACAAAGACTATCAGCAACGCTCAGCGCGAACCGCGCCTCATTGTTCGAGAAGCTTCCCGATCATTGTAGATCGTTTTGTTAAGATTGCGCGCAAGACGCGCACACTCGAGCTCATTCTAGAATTTGTGCGACAGCCAGCGATAACGCTGGAATATTCGACGGCACATGTTTAAATGCCGACGCGCTTTACCGCTTGTCAGTTGATCAACGGTCGACGCTCTGTTCGCCGCTATCAGTGTATTGCTGTAGTTTGACTTTCAGTTTCTCGGCCACAAGTTCGGCCAAATAAACAGTTTCATCTCGGAAGTGCTGACTGCTGTCTTCGTCGACGTCACGACCACGTGACAATATGTACACTGTAAGAAGAGCCAGTACCTCGCGATAAGAACAGTTTTCGCGTAAGAGGGTTTTGTCAGCACTGAGCCGGACATATTTTTCAGGCTGCTGCACCTAGCCTTCCCTTTTATTTCATCTGTTTCTGCTCGTCAATGCGCGTTATAATATAAACACTCCTAACTGGATGGCTTTGAAGTTACGCAACATCTCACACTTCAAGCAGCACAACGTTCTAGGAGTATCACCCACGTTTCTAAAAAAAACAAAGGTTTCGAATCCCTCATCATAAAGGTTCCCAAAGCTAAGTTGTCAAAGGCTCCTTAGGAGGCTTTAACAACGGAAGGAATGTATGGATTTAAGTTACGCTCCTTGACCGCTGGGGACGTGATATCCACAGTGAATGGGCTTTGGCATGCTATGAAAGGCGCGAAAACGAAAGTAGGGCTTGATATTTTTATGCTCACTCCTCATAGCCAAGACCTTCGGGCGTCATACGGCATGAACTTGTGAATACTTCATTTGTAACCTCTATTTTGCTGTAACCATAGAGGAATAGCGAAGTGAACCTGCTCAGGTTTGAGAAAGTTCACAAAGGGAAGACTGTTCGTATGCCCGACGCTGTGCTAACGCACAGGCGTCTAATGTTAAACGTGAAGTTAAGAGACAAACTACTCCCTTCGCATTGTCCGCTTCGCTACTCCCTTCGCATTGCCTGACCACTATGTGAATCATTCATACAAAAATTTGAATAAATATTTCGCTACAGTGCAAAATGCTCAGGCTTTATTGGCAAAGTTTCGGTGGGTTTGTACGCGGATGTTCATGTCTGCTGAGTTCATCTCTTGGTTAACACTGCGGCACAAAACCGCACTAATCATCATCGTCCTTCAGATTGTTGTTATTTTCGTGGACCAGTTCCTATACAAAGGGCATATATTATTAGAGATGAAACATGTGTACCGACGGATAGATGTAGTAATGGGTAAACAGCACTAGCCGTGCTACACAATTACACAGTCGCTGCATCGGATATCTACTTCTTTAGCTGGACCTGTTGCGGTCTGATCTTTCTTTTCACCCTATATACAATTTCACAAGAAGAAAAAAGTGGTTCATTGAAGCGGAAATTTTTTAGGCTGACCGCAAGAAATGTTCATTCGAATATCATTACAACACAAGTTTGGATTCTTCTATTTTCATTCAACTCTATAAGGAACGCCGCTATCGATCTCTGTATTACGACTAATCCAAAAATACGTGTTTCTTAGGTGGCAAATATATAATGCCGTCCATGCGACGCTTAGCATGACACTTGGGGCAATGAACGATGGATAACGGCCGCAGCATTACACGCACTAAACACGGGTAGGCTAAAGCCGCGCGAAGCCACAGAACAGCATCGGTCATTGCACCTTGTCTCTCTCCGTCTTTTCTATACGCCATGTTACTCACCGCTCAACAAGAATTGTCCTCTAGGATGCGACTTCACCTTAACTGTAGTTCAGTCTACGGTCTTCTCTCTTTGTTAGTGTCGCCGTGTCCAGAAGACCGTGACGTCCTTTGATGCACGAAATCCCTTTCACGCGAGGCTTCTCTTTACACTGGCCCCTATTGTTGGGCCGCGTATACTGCCTCAATTGCTGCAGTGGGCACGGTGGCAACAGCGCGGATATCATGGTTATCTCGATATTCCTGGCGATGACGACGGCAGCACGACTTTTCTTGCCCGCGGCTCTATCTCTTTCTTTCAAAACTTTTCTCATCGCCAGTGCTTGCTCGCTTCCAATGCAGCTCGTACCACCGACCACCCACCGAGGCGCAAGCTTTATTGATGAACGGCCCTGCAGAAATGCGCCCAGAGAGCCATCTATATCCGAACAAGAAAGTGTCGGCCATATATACGCGGAGTATATATACGTAGTGCACGGCACTGCTAACACGGCCTCACTCCACAAAAGAAGTAAAAGACGGGCAAAGTCCCGCTGGGACGTGAACGATGCGAGGGAATGGAGTGGGAGTGTTTTACAGGGCCTCCCCGCTCTTGCCGCAGTCTCGCTGTTTGCACTCTCCGAAGATTTTTACTTTCTTTTATCTGTTTCTTTCTTTGTTCTCTGCGGGCTGTGACGACGCACTCCCCTTGCAGCTGCGTCCCAGCGTTCGTCAGCACCGGCTTCCACAAACTTGCAGAAGTTGAGTACACTTTGGATTAAAACTTGAAATAAGCTTCTCATTCACTTTCTCTATGTTTGAGGAGCTACTAGAAAGCAAAGAAATCTTTGTAGAGAAACCCTTGTAACTGAGAACTCGCATAACTGGCACCCCGAGGGCATCGGTCGAATATTCGCAGTTTTTAATTTTTTTGTGAACGTTGCGAGGGTAACCATAGACCGGCGCTGAAATGTAATAATAATAATATCTGGGGTTTAACGTCCCAAAACCACTATATGATTATGAGAGACGCCGTAGTGGAGGGCTCCGGAAATTTCGACCACCTGGGGTTCTTTAACGTGCACCTAAATCTAAGTACACGGGCCTCAAACATTTTCGCCTCCATCGAAAATGCAGCCGCCGCGGCCGGGATTCGATCCCGCGACCTTCGGGGGCGCTGAAATGATGAGTAAACGTTTACATAGATGTGTGGAAGATCTTAGCTGAAAGCATTCACAATAGAAGCGTTCCGAAAGGTGAAGTGACGTTTTTTTTATTAGCCTAAGAATATGTAGTGGGTCTGTAATGAATAGGGCAGTGAGAAACTATTTTCACTCCTTATTAGGAGTAACGTCAAACAAATCGTTTCATTTCAATGTAAAATTGTAAGGTAAATGCAAAAAAGCGAAAGAAATAAACTGCAATTGCCAGAAAGTGAAAAAGACAAGAAATGCTTAAGCGCAGCAGTAGCATTGTCACAATCAGCCCCATACAATTAAGCCGTAAGTCGAGCGCATCTTCCCTTGGATGACCACTGGGAAGAACGACCAAGTGCAACTGCTTGGCCATTCTTATCCAAAAAAAAGACAGGTGTTCGCTTAGATTCTATACTCTAAAATTACATGAGCCTATAGTGAGCCTATAAGCCTATATTACCCGCAGTTTTGCGGCAACGGTCACCGCCAGAAGCGAAAAACAGAAATGCACCGGGATATATTCATGAGATTATTGCCACATAACTGCACACTTACCGGTTGCTATAGTAAGGGCAGCGAATGTAACTATATCAACAAAGCTTCGCGGCGACGCCGACGGTGATGGCAGAAATGCGCTTGGATTGTCCACAGAATTGCTATCGCAATATAAGAGACGACTAGGGCGAAAAGTTGCAGGCTCAGATTTGCCATGCTAATCACACCTGTCGAAAACAACTAGCTGCTGGTCAAGTAGAGTTAAGAAACTGTGTTGGAATTTCACAAGATGTCATCACACTTGCAAATGTTTCAGTGCGTGTTTCATATGTGGTGTACGCTACACAAGACAATTCAGAAGCGCCTGTCCACGTGTAGTTTCTCGTTGTCATATATTATTTCACTCATGAGAGTGCCTTATTTGCGACCTTATTCATACACTATACTTTGCATGGGCACACGGTAAGTTAAGTGGCAGCATGGAGCCCTCGGGCAACATCTATGCGATTTATTTAGAACCACGTTCCTAGACATACGGCGCACGCTAAGTGTACCTGAGTGGCATCCGCCTCAGACTTTCCACATTTCATTCATAAAAGCTATTTACATTATCAGTATAGGTCTTGTAATTCTTGTGCATACAATTATAGTACAATGCTTCATGTATACGGCAATTAAATTACGTCATACTGAATCGTGCCTTCGTGATACTATATGCCGAAGCGCTTTCGCTGAAATATTACCACAGCTGATTGAACAAGGAATATAAGGGGAATAGATCGAGGGTCCCGTTTCCCTCTTAGACCCCCAATCCTAAAGGCCAAACAGAGAATGGAAAACGTGCGGTAGTGCATTGCTTACAAAAACTGGGAAAGGGCAGACCCCCCAAAATATCCACACCAAACACGGACGATAGAAATCTAAGAGGTTTCCTTGAGTCCACTACTTTATTGTGCGTCAGCACATTTCGATTTTCGGTTAGGCGCCTGCGTACTGAACCACGAGTACCGGTTCACCGCAGAGTCACGTACATTGAAGCTCAATTTCGCTAACGCTTGCTCCCGAAAAACACATGGAACTGTCACCGATCCTCGAGCGTCGCCATGGTAACAGAGACGAACGCATCGCAATACGAGCGGCCGTCGTGGATGTCGTCTTGACCTACCAGAGGGCGCTCGAATGCTGGCGTGAAAAAATTCAAACACAAAGAGAGAAAGAGAGAGATGAGAAAGAATGAATTGGGAAAGGAGAGCGCCGGAAGTCGTTCCGGCAAATGCCTTAGGGACTAGGTGTTTGCGTAAGTCGCGTAAGACGAGAAGGTTTCGGGAATTGCAAAAATGGCGCTGAGGAAAGCTTTCAACGCTTCTAGCTCACGTTGCGATAGCTCCACGCATTCTCAATCCATCGATCCCAATCTCGAATATTTCGCAACATATTGTGCGTACTAATCGTGCTCCTACCTGAAACTTTGTATGCTTTCGTCCTTTTACGTTTGCACTTCGCGGCTTTCAAACAGAACTGCTGCGAGTTCCCGTAAAGTAGGCTTGCAGGAAAGACTTGCAGCAAGACTTATCGAAACATACATCGCTGAGAAAACTGACCTCGAGAGATACACCATCCCTTTTGGTGGGTTCTGGCCAGCTACTTCATTTCTTCTGCGACTCTGTTTACAAATATTTCACGTACGTTTGCTTTAAAAGGAAAACGGCATTCGTTGAAGTAAATACGCTTGACCTACACCCGCTGTTTAGACCAAAGGTAAGCGAAATAACATCAGACATTTCTTTGGAGAACCTTCCTGTATCGATAAAAAAAGGAATTGGATAGAATGGTTTCTTCGATTGAAGAAACCATTCTTGGAGGCGGGTTTCCCCTTGGAGGCGGGTTTCCCTCACATTCCGATAGTCACTCCTGTCATCAAATGACCAACGTATTCAGACAGAAGTTATTAACTGGGCCGAAATGGTCGTGGCGAGCTAATTGCCTTCACCATTCGAACCACCGGCAAGCTAAATTCAGCGACCTCGCTGCGCCGTCAATAATGTTGTTTCTCTTTCTCTCTCCCTTGGTGCTACGGTCATGGATTTGTTGTCCATCTATTACGTAGCATCCACCGTTCACACACGCGTGGTCAGAGTGATTGCGGAGACGTGCGCGGTGTTTGTCTGGTGAAATAAATTGCAGCAGATTCGACGGGCCTTTTTAGAAGCTACATGCAGGGACACTCATTCGACTACTCGTCTTTGTCCTAACGTTCAGACGCGCACGACGCGGGTCATGTCATCCTGCGCATATTGCATCCAATTGGGGTGTAAAATCAATGCTTCGACGGTCATTTCAAATCGACAGCCCCACTCAAAGAACTGCGATCCCACTTAAATTATGCCATGCGGCAAGAAAACGAGTTGAAACCTTTAGTTGTTATGCCGAGTATTCCGAGTAAGCGTCTTGTTATCAGCTGCGAACAATCTTGTTCCGCTGACCAGATCGCTCCACAGCCGATTTAAACGGGTGTGTGGTTTGCACTGGTCAAGTTTCTGCGGCTGTATAATTACCGCCGCAGACATTGAGTTGCATTGAGAAAAGAAAGATAAAAAATGCTGTGCATATGAACAATATATGAGAGTACACTCTCCTTCTGGTGGTCGTTATTATTCTAATTTACAGGTCCTGAGCGCACCAGACACTGGACATCGTTTGGCAATTGGTACAGAGAACTCGACGACGTAGTACAGCTCTGAATGGCGCTGAAGCAACTTCGGTGAGTGAATGTATGTACAAAAAAAAAATATTAAAAAAGGGCGTCGTACACGAATACACAAAACTGCCTATTTCTTTTGAAACGGTATATTAGTTCATATGAAGCAGGTCCCTGCTACGTCAAGAAAAACAATAAAGTAACGCAAACTATAAAAATGTGAGGGCCGCCGCATAGCAGCGCGCATGGGTGGAATTATGAGGAATGTCTTTCATGCCAGTGTTCATGAGCTCCGATGTTCAGGTAATGTATGTTCAAAGTTGGGTTAGTTTAAAACGTGTTTATTCTTTTGTTTTATTTCTCGCAGATCAAAAGATCCATCTCAGCGTATAATTAATAACCATACGCAATGAAGATAACGGGAGGTGTAACTTAAAAAAAAAAGATAATACCTCCCGCTCTTGAAGTTGCTCCTGATCGGCGAAGCGCTGAAAGCGATATCATGTTAGAGTACTGCGCATAAGTTTTTTTTAGCGTGCCTCTGGCGGTCGTTCATGCTGTCCGCGCTTATCAGCTCATATAGCGGGCGGCGCGCACGCCCGATCTCAGTGGTGGCCTGGGACGGATGCACATTTCTAACGCGATAGCGTCACAGTGCTTGTTTAACACAAAGTGCGGCGCCGGTGTAGGTGTCGGTGGCGGCGTCGTTGTTTGCGAACGAAAAATCAGCGTTTTCCGTGAGCGCAAAAATTAAGAAAGGTGCCAACAAATCCACCTTTTTCATTTTTCCTGCGCTGCCCTCTGCCGTTTTGGTAGGGGCCGGGACGATCGGTATTCCCAAAAGCCAAGCCTCCGAGATGATGACACGTTTAGCGACTTTTCTGCTAGGGGAGAGCGCATGCGCGGGGGCGTCGTGAAAAGGGCAGAATATGAAAAAATCTTGGAGGACACTTGAGCTTCGCCTTCAAAAGCAGAACGCGATAGCGTAATCGGGCCCCGCACGCATCGCCTTCTCAATCGCTAGCCTGCCTTCGTTTCTCCACGCATGCCTCAAACGTGCCGTAAGGAAACGAACGACTGTGCGCGTAACATTGGTCGCTTTAAAATATACTAGAATGCCTAGTGCAAGTACAGTTGCGCAGTGCCCACTTCGCCATAAGTAGTCCCTTGCGAATCAGCGAAGGGCCCTCTACGTGTTCGTAAGGCGATACGCAATACTACTCAGCTGTTAACTTTGTTGATGCTTTTGCTGATGATGATGATCAAAGATGTGAGAGCGCTTCGTGATGGGTGGGCCTTTAAAACACCCATTCGCTGCGCAATTCACATGTTTTGACACCTGGCGCAATTCTACGCTTCTGCCACGCAATATTACATGCGTTAAAGGGAAGGAGAAGCAATATAATATACACCATCTCCCGCTAAAAGGGACCATGAGACGATGCGAAGCAGCGTTTCGGCATGTCGAGCCCGCATTTCATCCGTAGCAGTTTCCTGCGAACGTTGCTGTTTGCGCTGGGCTTCCCTAGCCCGGAGCTCGGGGTCCGCTTGCCGACGTTTACGTTGCGCTTCGGCGCGTGAGCCTTCCGCTGCTCCACACGCTGCTCCGCGATCTCGGCAGGCGTTCAGGTATTACTGCAACTGGCGCCGATGTTGACGTTGGAACTCATGACACCGGCGCAGCCGGCGCAGTGACTGAGCGTGTGTACGACCTAAGGCGAGCCTTTTAGATCCGTAGCATCCGTAGGTGTAAAAAAACCACATGCTTGCGCAGCAAAACATAGTTCCGTTTGTAATTGCATTATAATTGGAGATGGTGCTACGCGCTACGTCACAGCAATACGTGATGCGCTAAGCAGGATTCGCATGTACGTCACGAGCATTTAATATTGCATCGGTAACTTCTGATAATTGTGATGACGAACCAACATGGCAGCGCCTGTGCTGACGCGATCGCGCGCTTCGATCCGAACTCGCGCTTGCGCTTGCTACTTGCCCCACGGAGCAAGAATTCTTAAGGAGGCGAAACTGCGCTCGCTCGGGCGTCCTAATCCGCGATGCGCAGCGCCTATAGGGGCGCCACTGAAAGTCGCGTAGCGGCGGCCGATGGAACCGCTCGCGGGTCGCGTAGCAGACGCCTCATTTGCGCGCGCGCGATTCGCCGGTTGTGCGCGTCCCAGATAATTACTTTTGCGGCAACAGTGTGCGCAAAGGAGCCGCACTTTAGAATAGTGGACATGTGTCCGATGTCACAGCTGTGTGCGACGACAATGTCCCCATACGCGACAAGTGTTTGTCACAGACAATCGACAACAAGCTTCTCCTACGAAGTGGAGCTCATCGTAAATACACCGCTTTCTTTATAACGTCCCGATCACTGACGCCTGCATGCATTGACGCGTGAACCAATGTTTTTTCTCCACACAGTAGCTTTGTTTACGTGCCATGTGCTGATATAGTAGATTTTGAGGGAGCGCTGTCGCACCGGCGTATAGATTTCACAGGGTCGGCCACGTGAAGGGTCAGCGTTGGTAAAACTTTGAAACCAGCACGATAAACTTGTGAGAAAATAAACGATAAGCTTGTCATCATCGGTCCAGAAGCGCACAGCGAACATTCTGCACCGATGATCGCATTCCAGTGCCATCAATAGGTAGAATGCAGCCGATTTCGTATAGCACACGTGTGATTCCACAGCGCTTTTTAGGGGCGAAGCTCCTTAAGGCGGCACCCGTTCGTCCCTCGTAGTCGTAGTCGTAGTGCGTAACCAGTCTTACGCTTTGACCTCCAAGGTGGTGCCAATGGGAGATTTTTCCTGTGCGTTGTTGAACAATAAAAAATTCGCAGCGTGCGCGTTAACTAAAAGCCGAATTCTTCTGTCTCTCATTCCCCATTAGCAGCCATTGGCATGTTCCAGTAGGAAACGTTAGTAGAAGTAGAAGTGTTAGTGTTAGCTAAAAGCCGACTTCTTCTGTCTCTCATTGCCATTAGCAGCCATTGTTTACCTCCAAGGTAGTGCCTGGTGAGATTTCTCCTGTGCGTGATTAAACAATAAAAATTTTGTTCAAAACGCCGTTCAGTGATGAAATAAACCAACGAAAGACGCCAGATGTTTTGTAAAAGCAAAACGAAAGAACGCCAGATGTTTTTAAAGCAAAACGAAAAAGACGCCAGCTGCTTAACGAAAGACGCCAGATGTTTTCTAAAGCAATGGTTTTGTAAACAATGAAAATTTACAGCGTACATGTAAAATTAAAGTGAGCTGCAAGTCGTCATAACTCATCGAACCTTTAGTATAAACGCGCCCGATCTCACGTCGGTGATGATGTACTGGGCAGAATTCACGGAAGATTCACGGTTTACCGATGAACCTCCGCAGCTTCGCCCACTCATCATCATTCACTCCGTGGATATGCTGTGATTTTTTTAAAGGAGCCGTCACCTGCCCTACATTCGCTCGCATTGCGCTTCGCGCCATTCGTTTTTCAAGTGAGCCAAGGTATCGCGTCTTATCAGTAATAACAACCTCATGTGAATTGTAGTGTCTACAATGCAGGCGAGGCGACCAAGTGTAAACGTAGTAGCGTTCGCTAAAAACGTAGCGACAAAAAAGAAGAAATAAAAACACGGTAATCGTTCTAACACTGCCGTAAACAAAGCGCGATTGCTTAGCTTCTACGTCGTACAGCCGCAATCCACCGCCGCCTTCGCTTTCGCTCATGAAATAGCACCGGAAACCTGTAGATGTGCGTTCCTGGCGATTTTTTCTGTGTGTTTGAGCAGCCGACAACGCAGCAGTTATTTTTCAACATCGCTGAGGCCCGCCAGAGTCGTTAAATTACGATGAAAAACACATCCATCCGTGCACTCGCGTAGACGCTCGCGAGAACACTGCTCGCCGGGACCCGTCAGCGCTTCCGAGCCGTGGCGGCAGATGGCGTCGTCGGCGCTTTGCGCATCGCCTATAGACCAGAACACAGCGAATTCCATGCGCATCGCCATATTTGCATCGCGCGTCGCGCCATCTATCGCACACGCGACGAAACAACACGCGCGGGCTGCCACGCCAGCAGACGCTACACAGAGCAAACGTGAAACTTCCGAAACTCAGCCCGCCGGAGAGCGTGTTTCGCGTCTTTTCTAGCCTGGACATTTTCGCTGATTTTATTGGAACATCAAGAACATCTTCCTCATGCAAGTCCACAATGTATATAGTACGTACTGAGTGGGCTGTGGAAGCAACCTCGTCAGATACGTACGCTGTTACATTTGTTAAAAAAACGTTCTCGCTGTAGTACGCGTGAATCGTAATTGCAGTGCAGCTCGCGAAAGAGTGAAACGATGTTTTGTTGCCCCATATTACAAGTTGTGCACAAAGTTTTGTGAAAGCTCATCATTTCAGCATGCATCGCGTAATAATTAGAGTACGCTTTACGGGTAGTTTCGCGGAACGTAATTTTTGCTTCACGGGCGCTCTTACACTAATGCGTCTTGCTCACAAAAGCGTGCTATCAGAGAGTATAACCTGAAGTATCGTTCAGCGATTCCTTTTGGAAGCTACCTGCGCTATTTTATTCTTGTAAAGATGATGCTTTACAAGCGAAACTGTGCTACTCTTAGTTATAAGCCGGTTAGCTACGCCTGCGACGTAAAGGACACTGGCGCGCGAGTACTGTTTACTTACGTGCCAATACATGTATTATGTGCAGCTGGATGTCTCGTGCCCAAATAAATTTGGGGACATCAAACACTGAAATGAAAGCACGAAATTCTGGCCAGCTGTTGAGGAGCACCGTGCCATTTATTACCTTTTGAAGACGAAATCTCGACGGCGTGGATGCCATCAAAAGCACTAAAGCTTAATACTACGTTGAAAGTGGCAAAGCATGCTGATTGCTTGTGCTTGAAAGCACTACCTTGCACTAGATTTTCGTCAAAGGAAACGCTCAAAGGTATGAAGTGCACCCCCACACAAAGCTCACGCCTGCCTTCAACCCAGCTGCGTGTCACGCAAATTAGGTTCGCAAAATGAAATAGGTGGGCATCACACTGCAGAATACACGCTGTTAGTGTACTTACTCGCGCATTTTCACTCGGCTCCTAGTTTTTTTGCTTGAATCACAGTTATCCACTCGCGGCGAAGCTGAAAACACAGCACCGGCACTATTTCCGTGGCGCGTCGTAATCGTCGCAGAAAACGCTAATATCCTCTTGTTGCGCAGCTTGTTTTGGCATCCAAAGACGACGCAGTAGTGCCCGGACGAGCTCTTATACGCTGAAGCGGCGTGAACGGGTACTTTTTCGCACTTTAAAGCCTCAGAACTGCAGCTTGCCCTGTTTACTTGGTGCAACCCGCGCGCGCCTTGGCAGCCCCGGTCAGCCCGGCGTCTGGGTGCGAGAGTATCCGCTCGGCTCGCCAGCAGCCTGGGTGCGAGACAGGCGTACTCTGGTGTATAAAGTCGCGGAATCGGGCCCAGCGCTCACGCGCCCTCTGTAGTGAGAGTCCGCTAGCGGAGAAGGAAAAATGCGCGCGTCCCTCTGACCGCACTCTCCAGCGAAGTTCAAGGCCATTCGTAGCTGATTCGCCGTTCGCGCTTCACGCCCGAACGGATGTGTTTTTGTGCGTCCTCGTCTGCTCCAAATTATAACGGGACTGCGTTAAAGAGCTTGTTTCGCAGAAATACCGGTGTCGGCGTCGGTGAGGCTAGCAATTGAGAAGGCGATGCGCATGGAGCCCGATTACGCTATCGCGTTCTTCTCTTAAAGGCGAAGCTCAAGCGCACTCCAAGTTTTTTCGGTAAATTAACGAGAAAAACTGTGTCACATACAGGAAAATTACCAGCGCGATATATTTTGTACAACGCGAAATCTATCATTTTTGATAACGTGAACTCAATGAGTTAGGTATCATTTCTTTGAACGAATGATGGGACTTACCCTATATACCATCAATTCAGATTTAGATTGCTGCGGCGGCTGCATTTAGATGGAGGCGAATTGCTAAAGACCCGTGTGCTTACATTTAGGTGCACGTTACAAAACCCCAGGTGGTAGAAATTTTACGTTGTCTTTTTTTGAGAACAGCAGACAAGCAGCTGGGCAGCGCGGAAAGATTGAAGGGACGGCGTCTCGTAACAACACTGGCCATTTCGGTTTGTCAGGGAGAACTTCGGCACCAAGCTCGCCATAATAGCGCCGCATGTCTATGTCACTGTCCGAGAAGTGCTTCTCGCAAACGTAGTCACGGGGCGTCAGCTGTCCGTCTTTTCTTGGGATGGCGCGAGCCCACGCTTCCAACCTCCGTTGGTCACTAGGAACGTTGAAGGTAATTCCCTTCTCCTTGCATGACGCGTACCCACTGCTGCAGTTCGGCACGAAACATCTCCGCCCCATCCTGAAGAAGCACTGGTCGAAATCTGCAAAGCACTCTCCTTTGTCGCGGCGTGAAAAGAGCGCGCAAACATCGAGGAGTCGGCGCCGCCGGCGCAGCTCGCGGAAGCCACTGAGAGCGCTAAAGAGAAAGGAAACCAGCGATTCGTTCCCTCCCAAGGCCACCTACGCATGCGCGCGCACAACATGCGAGCGAGGAGCGAGGGGCGCGTGCATGTGGCGGCAGACGTCGTCTGCTCAGGGGCCACTACTCGCAGTTCGTTTTAAGCGCTGTGCGGCCTATAATTCTGGCAGTATCGATTAGGAACTGCAGCTAAAATATCTGTCATGTCTACCGATTGATGTTACAAAGAGAAATCTTAGAAATTTTACATTGCACGAGGCGCTATCACGATTTTTATGCGTCGCGTCCGTAGAAGAGCATGTAAAAGATGGCAACAGGCCGAAAGCGTCATCTGTCGTACTTTGGAGTAAACCGCATTCCACCGTGACGCTATCGCCCCGCCCTCGCGCGCGGCCGTGGCCGAGAGATTCTCCTCCTCAAATACTTCTTTCTCCGTGACTTGCCCACTGTCCTGACAGAAATAAATAAATGGTGGAATCTGCTGTCCCTTTGTGCCATCTCACGCTAAGGACAAAGTATCAGGAACGGTTTGTCCTTATTAGTGATATTAGCTGTTTGTCCACCCATGCCTGCTAAGCCTTGTCGCCGAGAGTTTGGGAATGTATCTGGGTAACAGTGCAAAATAGACGCAGATACATTGATGTCGAAGCACCGGGGCGCATATATAACGCAAACACAAGCGTCAGTTTAGAACTTACGGGCCACACAGCTCTCGACGGCGACTTAATTTCGAGGCGCAAGGAACCAGCGTCGACGTGTGCTGCCATGTTATTCTTTCTTTTTTTCTTTTTCCGGCGCTACTGCTGCTGCCCAACGTTAACAGCGTTGGTTGCTAGTTTGCTAACGCTTGTTCGTTTTACTCACCCAACGCAGTGCCTGCCCAACGCATGTATCTTTTTAGGGGCGAAGCTCCTTAAGGCGGCACCCGTTCGTCCCTCGTAGTCGTAGTCGTAGTGCGTAACCAGTCTTACGCTTTGACCTCCAAGCTGGTGCCGGTGGGAGATTTTTCCTGTACGTTGTTGAACAATCAAAAATTCGCAGCGTGCGCGTTAACTAAAAGCCGAATTCTTCTGTCTCTCATTCCCCATTAGCAGCCATTGGCATGTTCCAGTAGGAAACGTTAGTAGAAGTAGAAGTGACTTCTTCTGTCTCTCATTCCCATTAGCAGCCATTGTTTACCTCCAAGGTAGTGCCTGGTGAGATTTCTCCTGTGCGTGATTAAACAATAAAAATTTTCTTCAAAACGCCGTTGATTGATGAAATAAACCAACGAAAGACGCCAGATGTTTTGTAAAAGCAAAACGAAAGAACGCCAGATGTTTCTAAAGCAAAACGAAAAGACGCCAGCTGCTTAACGAAAGACGCCAGATGTTTTTTAAAGCAATGGTTTTCTAAACAATGAAGATTCACAGCGTACATGTAAAATTAAAGTGAGCTGCAAGTCGTCATAACTCATCGAACCTTTAGTATAAACGCGCCCTATCTCACGTCGGTGATGATGTACTGGGCAGAATTCACGGAAGATTCACGGTTCACCGATGAACCTCCGCAGCTTCGCCCACTCATCATCATTCACTCCGTGCATATGCTGGGATTTTTTTTTTTTTTTTTTGCGGCGACGCCGTTGCTGCCAAACTCTAAGAGGGTTGGTTACTCTCGTGTGCTCACTCTGCACATCAAGGTGGACGATTGGGCGAGTTGGTGATTCATGATCGACGTATGTATACTGCGCGGTAGTAAACACGGACGACAAGAAGCTACAAGGACGAGCGCAGATTTTTCACCCTGCGCTCGTCCTTGTATCTTCTTGTCGTCCGTGTTTACTACCGCGCAGTATACATAAGTCCATCTATTTGCACAACGCGTTACGGCTAAGGGGACGCCGAGCAGAAGACGCGGCACGGATGAATACATCGTGAGGTGTGCTCGCCCTTCCTATTGACTGAGCAGCCCCGTAGCTTCTACAGTGCTGCAACGAGCTTGTGAGATGGAGTGTAGCTTTCTGCCGCGTTCCAGCACTCATTAGGCTCATTTATTCTCCCGCGTCTAACTAGATGTTGATGCGGCACACCGTTACTCGTGGGCAACTTTTCTTGGCAATGAAGCGAAGGCTACAGAGCCACAATGCTTATATCCTACCGCTAGTCAATGTAGTCCCACAATTGCGTCCGTATTTTCTGCGTGAGATATATAAGATACGCCTTCATTTTCTACATGTACACAAATACCTCGCACACATGCGAGATATTTGTGTTTCTTTTACCTTATACGTTGTCACATTGAGTTTCTGCGTGCGTGAAAAAGTCGCGCCTTTTACCCGTGCCTCAGACGCTAAGCAGCGTTTGCGTCGAAATACAACGCTAGCCATCACTTTCAACGGCGTTACGAGATGCGCGCCAAACCGGACTACTTCGCGTAGCAGTACATGTGCAGACGATCCACCCCCGTAGCTTTCCCACCTTTGCCAAGAAAAGTTGTCCGCGAGCATAGTCTCGCGTCCGTACAAATGTCGCAGCTTTCGTGGTAGTAATATACCGAAAGCCAAGTGATCGGCGAAAGCGCATTCGGCATACTTGCAGAGATGAAGCGCAAAGAACGCCGCCACAACACCACTCGCGTCTCAGGGGCTCGGGCTGGTTCGGGCACGTAATGCGCTCGTGACATTGCGTGAGCATGACGTGTTCGTGCTTATGCGTTATGTGATCCTCCTGCTCGCGTGCCAAAGAGGGCCGGGAAGGGATTTGGCTTGGGCTACACGGGGTGAACGGCAAGGGTTTGCAGCTCGCATCCTCACATCATGATTTCGTGCCGTTGCAAATGATTTTTTTAGATGCGAAGCATCTCTTGCTCGGGGGTATGTCCCTCAGCGTCGGCCTGGTTGTCCACACTCACACTACGCATGCGCAACTCTCCTCCTTCCCTCTCTCCAACAGCTGTGCGTTACTCTCTTCACTTCTCTACCAGCAACTGCTTGCGCTTCTCCTGCGTTCTCGCTTCTGCTTTCGCGGCGCATGCGCTACTCTCCTTCTCTAGTATCCTCTACTTCAAGTCGTAGAGCGCTGCACGCGTTCAGTCCAGTGTTTGCTCCGGTTGACTTCTCTGAAATGCGGGCTTGACATGCCGAAATTCTCTCCTGCGCAGCGCCGCGATGAGTGCCAGCGCATGCGCGTCCCCTCCCCCTCTCTGTCCTCTCCTACGCTGCTCCCCTCTCGCGCGCCTGTCGACCGCGTTGCCCGCTCGCCCTGTGAGAATTAACGGCCAGGCTAGGGCGAAGACACGACGCGCGTAGAGTTCCTCTTCGCGTTCCACGACGCGAAGTCGGTAGCATGCTCAACGAACGCCAACGGAACGCCATTGTGCAAGTGCTCCGGCTTCGCACCGCCTCATGGTCCCTTTTAGCGGGAGATGGTGCAATTTTTTTCTCAGCTTCTAACGGACCGATTAGAAAAAAATTCTTGTGGAATGCTATTTATTGGGCTTGCAACAACTTCCAATGTGTAACTAAAATTCGTTATGTCACCTGGTGAGGGGCCCTTTAAAAATGACCTGGAGTGTGTAATCATAGTTTGATCCCTGCTGTATTCGAGAACCAATATAAGAGTACACAGAAGTGAGCGCATTTCTTAGCAAAAAAAAAAAAACAGCTGCAGCCGCAGGGCTTCTTTAGATGCTGAGCGAACGTGGTGACATCATCTTCGGTGGGCCGCGCTCTCGCCAACTTCAGCACTGTTCAAGGATGACCTTCGCGATCAATTCCATCAACGTGCGCAGCCGGAACTAGTCACCGAGGCCACGGTTGAAGTTACGACAGTGCTGCGCGGCTCCGCCAAAGGACGATGACGTAGTTCCGGTTAGCTCGTTTCCACGCCCACACTTTCGGTGCGTTCGGTGGGCGGAGCAAGAGGAACATTTCTGACGCGTATTTTAAAGCTCCTGCTGCCACAACAGCGGAAAAAATTACGCCATCGTCGACAATAATGTCGACGATGGCGTGATTCCAAGACCACATTAGCTTCCCTCTAAGAAGACTCCTTCCACTACATTACATTCATATGGCGTTTTTCCCCGCAGCAGTTTCAAGAAAGAGCGTGACTTTCTGAGCCAGGTAATACAGAATAAAAAGAGCGTCACTTTCTGGTAGAGCACCTGCTTGCCATGCAGATCGCCTGGGTTGGATTCTCACTCGAACCGTAAGATGTTTATTATTTATTTGCATCTTTCTCGATATTTCGGTGACGGACAAGATAATGATTATTTTTCGCTCACAACCAACGACGCCGACACCGACGCTAACACCGACACCGACGCTAACACCGACACCGGAATTTCTGCGAAGCGAGCTCTTTAACTCTGTCGCGTTAAAATCTTCGGTTCCAGTGAGCATCGAATTTAGGCCTTGTGCACGGCAAGCAGGCGTTCTACTACAGAGCGGCGCCATTGCTTTAAATTCCTTCTGAAAAAAAAACAGTATATGAATGTCGTTTATTGGGATGAGTGTCTTCAACGCACGTAATATTGCTTGGCAGAAGCGTATAAACGCCCCAGGAGTCAAAACATGTAAATTAGGCAGTGAGCGGGTATCTTAAACGCTTAATACCCGGTACACAGCGCTCAGGCTTAAGTAATCGTCATTATCTGCAAAAGCATCAACAATGTGAACAGCTGCTTAGGATCACATGTCACGTTACAGACACGTTGTGGGTACTTGGCCAATTCGCGAAACGAAATATTATGGCGTATGCGGGCACTTCCCAACTGTACTTGCATAGGCATTGTGGGATACTTCCAAACGGCGAATGTTACGCGCACATACAGCGGTTTCTTGCGGCGCGGCTGAGGTGTCCACCGAGATGCGGCTAGCGATTGTGAAGGTGTGCACCGGGGCCCGATTGTGCTATCGTTTTCTACTCTTGAAGGCGACGCTCAAGGGTCCTCCAAGTTTCTGGTAAGGTGAGACGGTTCATAACATTTGTAGGGCACCACGTTCCTGTGCACCTAGTGTAGAAGTTGTGCAGTCCCAAGTTTCGGAAGCTCATAATTCCACCAGCACTGTGATAGCGAGCGTTCGCCGCCATCGGCTTTGATAGGTTCTTTTTTGATGCCTACAGGGGTTATCGTGCTTATTATTGAAGAATAAGCGAGTCATTTAGTGCAACTTATATCACCTATGAAACTGCGGAACCTTTGTGGCAAGAGGCTGTGATGATTCTTGATGGGCTAAAGCTGCAATGTGTTTCCTATATCTATTTTATGCGAACTGCAGCAGCGAGCAAGAGCGCCATATGGGTAGTACAGTTTTGAACTCATGGGCCAGCTCTGCGATGTCGTTATATATATTGCATGGCTGCTTCTCACAAAGTAGGAAAGCCTCTGAGCATGTGCAAATATTTATGCCATGCTTGACAAATACTTCTTTCTTGTACAATAAAGAAAGTGATCTGGTGTTGAAAGTTTTAGGACTCGCAGGTAAATAGCAGTTATTTTCAGCATAATATTACGAAAAGATGATTTGACAACTATTTCAGTGTCAACAGTGCTTTAGCAAAAACGAGTTCTCGATTTGCAGTGTTATAGGAAGGGGAGTTACACGGTCATTCAGAAAACAAAAGTTCGTGAAAATATGATTCTTTTCAATAGAGGCCATCAACGTTTGCTCACGCCTTCCAAACTGGACGAGGCGTTCCTCTAAAAAAGTTATCAATAAAAAATAAAAACGCCCATCACCCTTTATAACTGTCATGGTGAGCCTCTGCGTGCGCGTAAAAATGTGACGCACTCAACCAATGCAGATCTTTCAAGAAGCGAAACGGAAAACGAATCACCGCCGGACAAACATTTACCTTCCTTTATTCTTGTCCGAACACGGCGAACTGCGTTTACACGTGTAAAGGCTGTTCGTGCTAGCAGTCCACTAATCTTGCCATGCACCACCGTATCGACTGCCCCACGAACCGAAACAAGTGTTGCCATTAGGGAGAGACCGGAACACGAAGAAGGCGGTGGAGCTCCAGCGACGCTCGCCCTCGGTGCAGCCTCGGCAATCGATATTCTTCAGCTCCGATGAAAATCATGCCAGGCGTAAACAGGAAAAAAAACGAATGAATGCATTAACGCGTTTTTTTAAAGCCGTCTTTTGGGAGGCCCTCGCCATTGTGAAATCATAAAACCGCCATTTTTCGGTCATCCTCAGAATTAGGAATGTTGCGCAACGTGCGCTGAGTGTCACATGCATGGTGTATGGGTGAGAACGTGTGCATATCGAGGTTTACTTCTGTCCACATTGCCCCCTTTAGGGCTGCTGTGAACTATTTGAAGAGCACCCTAGTATGATTGAGCCTGCAAGGAAACCACTGCGCTGCAGCTAATTTTTCACATTTGTCATTCGTCTCCTCATTATGAATCCTCATCTCTTTTTCAGCGTGCTATAGCTTTTTTCCTGTTTATGGTAGCATGGCAGAGCGTACCAGCTCAGACTGATTTAGCCCTCTGCGTGCTAACGCGCTAGCTCTCGGAATTGCTGGAATAAATTACCACTCTTGGCAGTTTTTATTATACGATTGTGATAAAAAACTGAGCAGTACACGACTCACTCATCTTACAGAGGATCAGACAGTGGCGACGTTTCTGATCAACACAGACGCTTTGCCAAAATCTTTGCTCTACAACTACTTAACGCTACGGCCGTATTTCTCCTGCAAGTAAGCTACTATTTATTGCAGGTGTACACTAGCCCCATCATTATTACTTCCCAACCTTATTTTGCGCTCCTGTACGAAATTCTTATCCCTGCTAGGCCTAACCTGAATACGCAAGAAAATGGGCTCTTTCAGTGGTATACGTTACTGACATCGAAACACGTTTTCGACGTTTCTGCTTCTTGCATCAAAGAAAAACAGCAGGTCTGTAATTTTGCACTTTTATCCTGGTACCTAACAGTAAGGTATCGAGATTAGCAGTTCTGCGACATGCACACATCCATCAGCCGTGACTATAGACAATAGTGTGCGAGCAGACCGCTCATTTGTCTCAGCCGCACTGCCTGCTTCTATGAAGCTTCGCTCGTAAAACTACTGCACGCTCCGTGAAAGTGAATGTCCTTGCTTTCGAGGCCACTCGCAATAGCCTTCGCTTTGTTCTGATTGGGTGGCAACTCATCCAGCGTCGACCGTATAACAATGACTGTGCGCAACGGCTATGGACATTTATGGCAAGCGCTCACAATCAGTCGTAATGCTGACTAATTCACCGATCGTATTACGGTAAGCACGCACAGCGGTACAGGAGACGGTATTTGTTGTAGTGTGTGCCGATTGCAAGCATAGCCTGCACAGGGTTGTCTACGACTATGTTTTGACCACGATGCTTGAACTAGATAGCGTTAAAGAGCTCGTTTCACAGAAATTCGGCTATCGGCATCGGTGTTCGCGTCGTTGGCTGTGAGCGGAATATCAACATGGTCCTTGAGCAAAAGTTTGAGGTAGATGCAAATAAATAAATAAAATAATTTTTTTCGTTCGAGTGGAAATCGAACACAGTGCATCGTGGCAAGCAGGTGTTCTCCCTGAGAGCCACGCCCGCGCTTGAAATTGCCACGGAAAATAAAGCACTATATAAATGCTATTCAGTGGGAGGAGTGTCATTAACACGTGCAATATTGCGTGGCACAGGCGTAGAATCACACCAGGCGTCAAAACGTGAATTGCGCAAAGAGTGGTTGGTTTAAGGCCCACCAATTACAAAGCACACAAGCGTAATTAGTTATGATTAGCAACAGCAGCATCACTTCACTTCACTTTATTTCCTTAAATACCTCCATCGAGGGGTATTACATAAGCGGTAGTGTTTAATAAAACTATACAAGGGTGTTTTTAATAGCTTCAAAAAACATAGATGGGTTAGTGATGGCAGAAATGTCGTGAGGAAGGCCATTCCAGTCTTTTGCTGCTCGTATGAAAAAGGAGGCTTGGAATGGTCCGTGTACGTGGCAGTGCGACTTGAAGAGGGTGACCAGTGCGATGAGATATGTGTGAAGGGGGTCTGACGTACGGTGGATGATTCAGTGAGCTGAAATAAAACATATGAAAAAGAGAGAGGGCGGCAACCTGTCGGCGGAAGGCAAGCGTTTGCAAACCCGATTCCGCCTTCAAGGATGAGATAGTGATGTCATATGAATATGCAGAATGAATGAACCTGGTAGCCCGATTTTGAAGCGATTCGAGGTCATTTATGATGTGTTTGATGGGGGCTCCAGATGGAAGATGCATATTCAAGCTTCGATCTGACAAATGATTTATATGCTAGCATTTTGACATGTGGCGGAGTATGACGTAAGTGTCGCCTAAGAAATCCTAATGATTTATTAGCAGCCGAAATGATGTTAGTAGTGTGATGACGTCAGGAAAGGTCATGGGACAATGTGACGCCGAGGTATTTGAATGACTGAACTGATTCCAGTGGAGTATTAGCGATTGAATAGGTGAACATAAAAGGGTTATGGCGGCGAGAAAAGGTAACGAGCTTGTATTTGTTAGGATTAAGGTTCATTAGCCAACGATTACACCATGTTTGTATATTGTTAAGGTCATGCTGAAATAATGCTTGGTCATGAATGTTGGTTACTGAACGGTAAATTACACAGTCATCGGCAAACATACGAAAGTTACATGATACTTGCATTGGTAGATCGTTAATATATATTAAGAAAAGAAGAGGACCTAAGACAGACCCTAGCGGGACACCTGACGTTACAGGTAGTCGGTTAGAAGAGTGATTATTGACAAACACAGATTGAGAGCGATTAGTCAGAAATGATGTTATCCATGCAAGTACGTTAGGATCTAAGTTTAACAGAGATAATTTTAGAATTAGGCGTTTGTGAGGGACAGTATCACAAGCGTTAGCAAAAATCCAGGAAAAGGACATCAGTCTGAATGTTACAGACAAGGTTAGATTGCAGGTCATGAAGAAAAATGGCCAGCTGCGTTTCGCAAGAATAACCTTTGCGGTACCCATGTTGGCAAGGGTGAAAAAAGTGTATTGAGTCCAAGAAGTTGATGATATGGGAATATATGACATGTTCCATGATTTTGCAGGGGACACTAGTTAATGATATGGGACGGTAATTGAGTGGCGAGTCTCTGTTACCTGATTTGAAGACTGGAATGACCTTGCCCACTTTCCACTCTTTTGGCAGGATGCTTGTTAATAATGACTGCGAAAATCACAATGTTAGGTACGCGGCACACACATCTTTAATATTTATTTGGAGTTTTGAGTTAATATCATCCACGCCTGCAGAAGATGAAAGCTTAATATTTTGTATGATCGAAATGATTCCGTCTGTACAAAATGTAATTGGGGACATAAACTCGGTAGTGCAAGGAGGTGAAGATAAGTCAGGAATTGAACTCTCATTGGTAAAAACAGATAAAAAGGCTTCGTTAAAAATATTCGCGCATTCACTGTTGCTGACTGCATCGCCATGTGCATTTATTCACTAATGGTGCGCATCTCCTGAGGTTTCATAATCTGCCAAAACTTACGAGGGCTGGTTGCAAGCATTTTAGGTAGCTTATCGTGAAAGAACGAATGCTTGGCGTTACGAATAGCCCTAACATAATTATCTTCAGCGGCATAATATTTTTCTCATGCAGCCAGGAGTTGAGATTGTTTCGCTGATCGAAAAAGACGTTTCTTCTTATTGTTTAGCTTTTTAAGTGTATTGGTAAACCATGGTTTATGGCGGTTTGTGGTGAACGTGATTTTCGGAATAAACTCCTCGACAAGAGTGGCTAATTTATCTTTAAATATATCCCAGTTTTCATCATTAGGGCGTGTGCGGCTTACTCTCTCGAATTCAGGAAGGAAATCGGCTAATTCGTTATTAATTGCGCTGTAATTGCCTTTGTCGTAAAGACGGATTGTCTTAGTGACTAAGTCTCGTCTCACAGGTCGAAACGAAAAATTTGCGTGGATTACCTTATGATCACTGATCGCGCGCAGATATGGTATTGATGATAAGATCTCTGGATAACTAGCTAGTATTATATCTAAAATGCTGGAATTACTCTCCGTAACGCGCGTAGGTTGTGATACAAGTTGGGATAGGTTGCAATTAAGGCAGAGGTCTACAAAGTCTCTGGTGGGCTCACTGCCCACAGCTGACGGGACGCTACTATGCCAGTCTATTTGAGGAAAATTGAAGTCGCCAAAAAGGAGTATCTTTGCTTGTGAGTACTGTTTGCTAAGGTCACTCAAGTTATTGTTAAGTTTATATGTGAAATCTTGGATACTATTAGGAGGCCCATAGCAAACGCCTATAAGGATGGTATGAGGGCAAGCACGGCAAACGATCCAAAGAATTTCAAGCTCGGAAGATTCGGTCCTGGCCACCGAGCACGACAATTGTTGGTGCACGGCGATCAGAACACCGCCTCCCCGCGCGCCCGCACGGTCCCTCCGATAAAGGTGAAAACCGGGTAAGCAATCTAGTACTTCTGCGTCGGTTATATCCTTTGTTAGCCATGTCTCAGTTATCACCATTACGTTACTGTTGGACGATAAAACAAGCTCAGAGAAAGCGTCGCGCTTAGGAAAAAAACTACGTGCGTTGGCAAAGACTACAGAAAGTGACAGGTTAGATTGAGGCGTGGCGGTGTGCCGGGTGGAGTTACATCGAGGTAATCGCTATGATGCTTCCCTGACAGTTTGTGATTGCTCGTCGTAGACGTAGCGCTTGTGACCCATTAGCAGTGTTTTGTAGTTTATAGAGAAAGGCAGCGATTTGGCTTTAGCGAAGGCAATCAGATGCCGGCGGATGTTTTGGACAGGACGAGAAAAGTCTTCGCCAACGCTGAAAGAGGTTCCTTTAAATTTCCCTCCGTTAGAAAGAATCACTTCTTTTGTTTTATAGAAGGTGAATTTAGCTATTATCGGACGATGACGGTTAACATCCCTGAGGCGACCCAGACGGTAAGCGCGCTCAATTTCTTTTGGTTCAATAGATATACCCAAATGGTCACGGAAGTGCTTGATGACAAGTTGTTCAACGTGGGCAAACGCCTCTGACCCTGTTGATTCAGGAAGCCCATAAAAAATGAGATTATTGCGCCGAGAATGATTTTCAGCATCATCCACGCGCGCTTCAAGTTTGTGCAATAGGTCAGTTACGTGAGCGGTGCCTATTCTCAGCGCTTCCACGTCAGAACGGAAGCAAAGAATATTTTGGTAGTGCCCTTCTAGATCAGTCATGCGTCTAGTGAGATCTGCGATTGATTTATCTGTAGATAACAGATGAGACTTAAGGTCCTGCACCTGACTGATTAATTCCGTCTGACCGGCAGATAATTTCTGCAGTTCAGTTAGTACAGCATTAGAGGTAGGACCCGGGTTGCTCTCTACATCACCCGAGATCATCAACAAGGCACGAATCACACGAGAACACTCAAGTGCAACAAGAACGCAGCAGTGCGGGCTCGGCAGCTTGGCTCTAACTCTTGCTTTGGACCACAACCGGCATTAGATGACGCACTAAAAGGACCTACATTTAAATTGTGTGTGCTTTCGTGGTGCGTATCGGTGGGCCGATAAGTCAGCCCTTGGAACTTTCCCGGCGACTGCCTATCCATTAACGGGATCAGTGACTGAGTGACACTTTTCATTTCAGTTGAGTCAAACGGGCAGCATTCGTGGAGAGTATTGAGGCCCACTCTACAAAACATTGATACTCCAGGGCAAACTGTTCACATATGTGGGCTAATCGGCAGTTCTAATAACGACTTCAGTATTCAACCTGTAATGTGCAACTATAAAACGCCTTATCTACGGCCTGATTGGAGTAAGTGTCGGGCGTACAAACGCGGCTGTCGAAGCGCTTCTCCGTGAACAGCTGGACAGTTGTGGTGGCGCCAGAGCGGGCGCAAGAAGAACTAGGCCCCGGACGCCGTTTAGGCGCCACGCAACAGGCCGCACCTGTGTTTTTTTTTTATGTAGCGGCCGTGACAGCACTCACGTTTCCCGACGTAATGCCAGACGGCGTCCATATCTCACGCAGCGCCTCTTCTATCGTCTTTAGACGACATTTTCAGCGAAGCACGCAGATACGCGGCGAATTTTTTACGAGTGTTCCCAATCAACACTCGTAAAAATGTCTAAAACAAGGACGCATTCAACAGGCCTGAGATTCTCAGGTGCAGCATCGGTATAGCTATCATTGCTCGACAAAACCATTTGAAACTTCGCCTTCTGCGCTACGAAAGCTAAAACCAAAAATTAGGGGTAGCAAGAGTGGAAATTAGGGTGTTTTGTTAATAGCGAATCTTTATTAGAACTCAAAATAATGAAATTTGTGCAGGCAGCCTAATGGCAGTATTTCGACGCATTCTTACTCAATGGTTGATCTATGCACTACTTCCACAACGGTACAATTTGTTTCGCCGCACACAGTGACAATATGCCATTAATGTCTTCCTAAGAATGATGTTTTATTGACCCATATATGCCCAAACTGAGAACAAAATGACAAAATAATCTTCTTTTTAGAAAAAACATGTACTTCTATCCTTAAAAGAAAGCAGTCGTTTTTTTATTTACTGCCAGACAAACGCAACACTGTTTTTCAAGCCGTCCTATACATATATGACACCGGGCATTAGGGGCGCTATGTGCGGGTGTGGTAAGCCTTGAAACATTTCACGTGCACACCGACATTGCACTTCTTCCTCTCCATGACGTCTTACACACAAAGCACGCGTTTGCCTGGAGAAAGCGGTCGGCACGAAAAGCATGAAAAGCAAGCAATGTCTAGGCTTGCAGACGTTGAGATTAAGACTTGCTTGATGTGCTGTAGGTGGCGCTAGTCATCAGCTAAAGAAATAGCGATGTTAGAGTGCATCAAAGAAGGCATATATGGGTTAATAAATTAATCTTTTGTAACTGAGGTGATTGTTGCCAGCTTACGTGTGTCGGCTTCTTTGAGAAGACTGCCCCAACATTTACGACATTCGATGATCCTAATGCTTTCTAAACTGCCTACTGCGTGACTAACTTGTCCTATACCTTTTCCTGCTAACGGCTTGCAGAGGCTAGCCGAAAAAGTTTCGCTGCCGATTTCACCTCTCTGTACACGTCAGATTCGCCGGCTTCGCAGTTTTCTTAACAGCCTCCGTTTTCTCGAAGCAGCACCTTATACTTTCTCTGCAAGACCATTTACCGCACATGGCGCTTAGAATAAAGCATCGCTATTGCGTGTCAGCTGGCTCAGTGATCACCATTCAACAGCTGTCGTAAAGCGAACTTATCGAGTAAAAAAGAAAAAAAGAAAAGCGTTATTCCTTTCGCGATGTGATGTCCTTATAACGTTCGCTCGCTTCAGCAATCATCGAGCTTATTCGTTTTACTTGTCGCAGTCAGCATAAACGACGCCCTTGGTTGGATCATGGCCGTTGTGTCGTTGCTAAGCACGGATAAACAACGCAAACGAAGTGGACTGCACAGCTAGACGGAATCTTGTATAGATGGTTGCATTTAATCATAGAACGGTAGTTCACTCACGCACGTACAAGGCAAGGAGACACGACAAAACTCAGTGTTGAACTCTCAAGTAAATTCTTTGTTCGAGAAGTAACCTGATAAACTCTCAATAACCATTGGATTTGCTGGATGTACAAACTGAAGAAACGATGGCAAAGATGATGAAATAGGAAAAAACCAGGAAAACAGACTAACAACAAGGCTAAATTCACATGTTACTATGGGAACCAATTCCGGCGTATCTCTCGCGTTTTGGGAATCGATTTCATGCGAAGCAGCATGCTTATGCCGGACTGCTCGTTTTGAGCCAAGTGTTACTTCCTGGATTGACGTCATTGTGCATACATTTATCAGTTGTAAGCGTTTTTGTGGGCTTGCAAGGCACGTCGACTACACCGGCGTGTTCAGGGTAGCTCATGGTCCCTCGTTACGTCGGCACTTACGTTAGAGCATAGATGCATGTTTTCTGACAAAGATGTGCACGATACGGTCCGATGATGTGCATATAATAAACAGCGTTCGTCGCTTGACTATAGATTGCGTAGTCAATGTTTATTACGATTGTTATAAGAGCGGGTAGCCGACACTGTCACCCCGGTTGGAGTTATCCTGACATGACGCTCATATAGGGTATTTCAATAACGAAGCTGTTTTAGCTCGGCGTAAGGTGCCGGGACCCAAAATTGTCATCATCATGAACCGACACGCGCTCTCTTCGTCCTCTTCTTCTTCTGCTTCGCTCGCAGAGCACCGGCACCGACTTGTCCGGCATACGGCAAGGGAGAAGCACAAAGCAAAGGAAAGATGTGAGGGTGAGGAGGCGGGCAAAGACTGAAAAAGTGGAAGAAACAGAACGACAGAAAGAAAGAGAAAATATTGGCAAAAAAATCAGGCGAAGCTTGCATGCACTAAGCCGCGCAGAGCTGGAAACTGCGAAACTGGACGATTCTGAAGAATATTCTGGTTGCTTCTCGGTCGTTTCTCGGCCTTAGCTAAGGGATGCGGGCTGTTTCTAGGTTGTTTCTAAGTCGTAGCTAGGCTTTAGCTAGGTGATGCTAGGTCATATCTAGGTTGATTCGCAGCGCAGAGAGTGTCGAGTTTAACCACAGACACGACACGGATGTCCAAACTCAGGAGACTAACTCGCGCTAAAACCAAGCGTTCGTGCCTTTCGTAAGATATACGCGCACGTCGTCGTTGGCATAGGCCGTCCATCAATTTGGGGTTTTCTCGTAGCCGTCCTTGCCTTTCCTGCTCCCTAGCATTCTCTCCTTGTACGTACTCGGGGTCTTCGGCTCGACGCCGTCGCTTCGCAGCCATATGTTGGGCTAACTGTTGCCTTCTTCCTATTTAGTGGAAGTTGTGTGCAGAAGTAACCTCATTTATGATAGTTTATGATAGTTTTCTGATAGGCGGCACAGTGGCACATAGCCCTTTTATGACGATGGTTTTCTTCATTTTTAGTGGACCGGTGGTGAGTAGTGGTATTTACTGAATTTCTGTGTAGCATACCCGTTTATGATGATGATAGTTTTTTGATACGACGTTAACAAGGAACGACTTGCTGAACAGCTTCGCTGTTAAAAATTCATAATGAAGCGGCAGTATTCAAACCCGCGTACGCACAATCCGAAAGCGAGCGTCTTAACCACTCCGCAATCCAGGCACGCTGACAGAACATAGCATTGCCTTGTATAGTATCTTATAGCAAAGGGTAGAGAAGGGAAGTAAGAGGGGAGAGGAGAGATGTGAGGGTGAGTAGGAGGGAACTAACTATGGGAGAGAGGAAAGCATGTCAGATAAAGAGTGAAAAAGAGGTTGCTAAGGTCTTTATTAGTAGAGATGCTGGTGAACAAACAGCGCTCAGCAGCGTTCGGCCAAGCGCAGCAACCACGGGCTCATGCCGATGGCGATGCCGCTGAGGCGCGGAGCAATGTCGCTGAGGCCACTATTTTTCTGTACAATCGCCCTCCGCACAAAAAAGGCACCATGCTGGCAGCTTGGGGTGGGGACACAACGATTGGGCCGTAGTACGGCTTAATGCGGGAGACGTGGACAAGTTCGCGGCCACGGCAGCGTAGATTTGTCGATGGCGTGATGGGATCCACAAGGTAATTGACGGAGGACGTTTGCTCTACAACGCGGTATGGTCCGAGCTATTTGGCAACGAGTTTTGCGGAGCAGCCAGGTGTGGTAGCGGGTACCAGAAGCGATACCAAAGAGCCAGGGAAAAAAGTTGGTGCCAAACGGTCGCCAGGTTGATGGGATTGCTGCTTCCACTGGTCCACGATAGAAAAAGAGCAGGCAAGCTGGCGGCGTTCTTCAGCATTTCGGGAAGCCTCGGAGCGGGGGGTTACTTTCGGGCTCGTCAGGTATAAACGGAAGAATGGTGTCACTAGTATATGAAGGTTCTCGTACGCATAGAAGAAATCACAGAGAAAATCTAGTAGCAGCTTGTGCCGCGGTATTCTAAGCGTAGGAGAGGAACGGGAGAAGGTGGCCCCAATTTTGAATTATCAGAGGTGACGAACATTGATAGCATATCGCTAAGAGTACGGTTGAAGCGCTCTGTGATGGTGTTCGTTTGCGGTTGGTACGCTGTACTTGTGCAGCGCATGATTCGGCATTCGTCAGGTAGTGCCTTCAAAGCGTCGGCAAGGAAGGTATGGCCTCTATCGCATAGGAGCTTGCGAGGGGCAGCATGGTGCAGAACGAAATGTCGCGACAGATACATGCAACGTCATGGGGTGTGTCAGTCGGCGGTGCCGTGGTTTGGGCATATCGTGTCAGATCTATCGCAACTATAATCCAGCGGTTACCTGCTAGTGTTGATTGGCAGTGGTCAGTATATTCAATCTTTTATGAACATAATACAGTGTGTCGAGTTTGAATTGTGATCTGTTGGCATTGCACTTTCTTGTTATTTCGTTATGTATTTTCTTTCGATGTTTAGTTTGTATTCTTGTATCCACTCCTGCATGGGCCGTGAAAAGCCTGCAGTATGTTCAAATAAAAAAAATAAAAAAAATTATGTCAGTGCCAACATGGTCAAAGGGTCGACTAGGACAGGGAAAAGCTTGCGCCGGATAGACTTGTCCGGCAGGTAACTTTCGTCGTTGGCACTGAACGCACGAGCAAATGAATTTCCGCACGTAGTTATACATGCAGCGCCAATAAAATAGAAGTTGAAGGCTAGCGCACGTCTTGAAGAAGCCTGCATGCGCGCAGTGTGGGTCCACGTGGAAAGCATCGCATATAACAGCACGGATATGGCGGGGTAAAACAAGAAGCTACCTGCGACCATTGGAAAGGTGGTTGCGTCGATAAAAAAGGTCATCCCGAATGCAAAAGTTGGCAGTCTGACGGCTGAGAGGACGAGACGGTGAAGAGGTGGCGGGATGAGAAATGATGCAAATGAGGGCACTGCTGCAAGAATCGACCCGTTGCTCCGCCGTCATGTTGCGCAGGGCGGGTGATGCGATTGCAGGCTCAAGGGCAAATAGGGAGCACCGTCATCTGACACCGGTGAGCAAGAAAGGGTGTCAGCGTCCGTGTGCTTGCGACCGGATCTGTAAAAAAGCCGGCAGATCTCACGCATTGTGGGAATCGATGTGATGCGAAGCAGCCAGCAAAGAGCTGCATACATCGTCTTGTATGTCGTTTAGCAAAATGCGTGTCATGGTTTTCATGTTAACTCGTGTTATTTATGTTCGTCACACAGTCACGTCGCAAGATACCAATTTCGGTGTATATCGAGCTAGCGAAACGGCCGTCAGCGCACCATGAGCGTGGCACGTGTCATGCTGTACATGACATGCATGTCATGATTTTCATGTTAACTCGTGTTTTTATGTTCGTCCCAGTCACATCGCGCAATACCAATTTCGGGGTAGATCAAGCTCGCGAAACGGCCGCCAGCGCCCCATGAGCGTGGCACGTAAGTCACGCTGTACATGACATGCGTGTCATGATTTTCGTGTTAACTCGTGGTTTTTATGCTCGCCATACAGTAACGTCGCAAGATACCAATTTTGGTGCATATCAAGCAAGCGAAACGGCCGCCAGCGCACCATCACCGTGGTATGTAAATCATGCTGTACATGACATGCGTGTCATTTTCATGTTATGACTTGCCATTTATGTTCGTCATACAGTCATGTTACGCCATACCAACTTTGGTGTACATTCGATTAACCAAGCGACCAGGAGAGCACAAAGTAGGCGGCTAGATAGATAGATAGATAGATAGATAGATAGATAGATAGATAGATAGATAGATAGATAGATAGATAGATAGATAGATAGATAGATAGATTCAAACTGTTTTTGATTTGCTAAGGAATGCTTCGCATTTGAAGCTGCAACCAATTCCGCGCCGTGAAACCTGTAAGACAGCGAAGTTGTCCTCTCTTTTCGTGGTGTGTTGCATTTCGATCCTTCCTTATTTCGCAAGTCTCTTTAAATAATTCCTATGTAATGTCGTTGGTGTTCCGTCGTTACTCTACCTTAAGGTATATGGTGCGAGCCGGTGGTTCCGGAGGATGCGCGTTGCCCTCGATTGTCCCCCTGCTATTAGGCTTAATTCTCTTCTCAACCGCGCCGCGTCATTCTTTTCCTCGCGGCACTGTTGAGGTTTAGCAATACGTTTTGTTGGGCTAGTTGCTTCATGACTTCTGAAGGAAAAAATTGTAGCGCAAAGCAACCCAGGCAGCACGTCGCCATTGGACCGATCTTGGCCCAACGTCGGCAAATGACGGCAGCAATATTGGCCTCACGTCGGCAAATCACGCTCGCGCTACTTTCACCCGCATCGGACCCACGTTGGCTAGCCGCCGTTGGGCCGATGCGGGCTTGCCGGCTTAGGGAAGACGTGGGCTAGCCAGCGTCGGTCCGAGACGGGCATGCCGTTATTCAGCCGATGATGGCAAGCCGTCATTGGGCCTATGTATGCTAGCCGACGCTGGCGTCGTGTCGGCCCCGCCGACGTCGGGTAGCCGCCGGCGTGACCGTTTACACCCGTTATTATGTTTTAGCAGTGGTGGCTTACCGTGCGTTAAGTACGGTAGTACTGTACCGTCGTGGTCTGCACGTAGCTAGTTTATATGGGGACACCGGCGGTAGTTGCTCGATGCGTAAAGTAACTTGATCAGGCAGGCTGATACACGTGTTATAAAGTAAAATGGCTGTGTGCCGACCACGGCAGCTCGGTATTACTGTGGTTACTGTACTGTAAATCAGCAGCGCTAAAATAGACTATTCGCGGCCCAACGGCATTCATCGACTACCATTGGTGCCATATTCGAAAAATGCTGCCTAATTAGAACGACTGCTCCACTGATGTCTTAGTGTGCGATTAAGACCCACAATTCTGTCGAACCGTGCAAGGCCGAGAACGAAAGTCAATATTGTCTCTAACAAAATTAAATTGATGAAAGGCCTGCTGCACCAACTACGCATGCGTCTGAGAAATTAAGGAGCAACACATTTGCAAGGTGATAAACACAAATTTATCCACAGGTATGAGCACACGCCAGCAGTTCCGGAATAATTATGCCATAAAGGCATATCTAAACATTTATAGATATATACCGTAGCCAACATCTAAAACATTCCTTTCGCCTACTTTCCTCGGTGGTGTGCGTCGTCGAATTTTCTCGCAACATGCACCAACTAGCCCAACAACAAGTTTTACTAAAATCTAAAACAACCCCACAGCCACCGTATTCCTCAAAAAAAGCAGGACAATCCTAATCGAGAATGGGGTCAGGCGCAAAATCATAGGCGTGAGCAGGGTTCCCCTTTAGAGGGGGGGGGGGGCGAGGGTTAATCGCGGCGCCCCCCCCCCTCCCTATTAAGTCAATGTGTTTGGCAGACCTTGCGCGCACCTCTTCTTAGGTGACTACGGGGGCCGGCCGCCCCCATGCCCCACTGTGCGCACGCCTATGCGAAGAGATACAATCTCATCAACGTTATGCGCGGTACATTCACTATAAATATTGAAAGAACTAGAACGCGCAAAAATAGGAATAAAGATTAACGAAGAATATCTTAGCTACTTGCGTTTTGCGGACGATATCGCGCTTTTCAGTAACGACGGTGCCGAATCACGAAAAAAATTCTGGAGATTTAAACGAAAGCAGCATCAAAGTAGGATTAAAGACGGGCCCGAAGAAAAGAAAGATAATGTTAGGCGGCTTGCCGGAAAAGCGAGATTAAGAGTGGCAACTAGACTAGAAGATTGTGCAACGCGTGAGCTAATTAGGAGCAGAGGAGCACCCCCCCCCGACCTTTATTAAATTCACCAAGGAACGGTAGGCATTCGCAACACATGACTGGCAATTAAATTAGCGTTATCCTATAAGCGGAAATTGCAATTTTTCAGTGATAACCTAACGGCCAAAAAGATGGATAAACTGCTGCACGCGACGCGAAAAACATTGCGAGCGGTACCACAAGATCCCATGAACTCTACGTCTAAACAAGATAGACACGCACACATTCCTAATCTAAACGTAAGATTCTAACAGAAAGGAATCGTGCATAAAAACCACTCACGTGTGCCCGTTGGATCGCTAAAAACACGAGCGAATAAAAAATGCAAGCGCACCATATCAGAATACACAAAACACGATGGTCGATAGAAAATACGCGATAAGAAGAGAACAAAAATCTGATGACACGTAACAGTAGTGAACACGTGGCCTTAGATGAGGTGAGCGAGAGAGAGATAAGATTCTTTAATGAAATGCCCGGAGAGGTTAGCCTGGTTTGTCGCCTGGCTTGCTACTCCAGGTGTCGGGTGATTATGGTATATACAATGATCACATATACACCATATACACACAAATAGTACATACAGTCACAAACACACATATATACATAAGAAGAGTCCTTCACAGGCTTTGGTTAAGCTGAGTGTTCCTCAAAAACGCCAACAGCGCTTTTGTGCTGCGCATCGCACAACTGTTGTCTTGCCACGGGCCGAGAAGGTGCCGCAGCTCCAAGCTCGTGCCGCGTTGCAAATGAAGTGCCTCCTTCAGAATCTGTCGTTCTGCGTCGTATTGGGAACAGTCGCAGAGTACGTGCTTTAGGTCTTCCCGAGTGTTACATGTGGTGCACATGGGTGAGTCCGACTGCCTGATCTTGTGCCTGATCTTGTGAGGTGAGCGAGTTCAACATGGAAGCAGGGGGCCGCAGCTCCAAGCTCGTGCCGCGTTGCAAATGAAGTGCCTCCTTCAGAATCTGTCGTTCTGCGTCGTATTGGGAACAGTCGCAGAGTACGTGCTTTAGGTCTTCCCGAGTGTTACATGTGGTGCACATGGGTGAGTCCGACTGCCTGATCTTGTGCCTGATCTTGTGCCTGATCTTGTGAGGTGAGCGAGTTCAACATGGAAGCAGGGGGCCACTGCTTTCTCGCTGCGGTGATCTCTGCCGAAAACAATGCCGGAATCCTGCCGCGTATCCGTCTCGTGCACGATTTTGACTTTCCACCACACATGTCCATACACCGCACTTCTTGAAGAATTCTGCTGGTCGGAGTGAAAAAAACTTGCTCCCGCAGCTACGATTGTCCCTCCGTCGGGACGGCCACCCTACCCTGCCTGGTCAAGCGAGTTTCGCGACAATGACGCTCAACGAGGGGAAGGAAGGGAGGGTGGGGGGGGGGGGAGTAGAGGTTGAAGAAGACGAAAAAAAAGAATTCTCCCTTCTTGAAAGCACGGCTCAGCCTACCACAATGGTGTGCGATCCCCCCAGCATGTCTATGGGCATGCCGTTTGAGAAAGGCGTTCGTCGAATTTTCGATGCATCACTTGTTGCCACATGTCGCTACATGGAAACGTACACCACGTTGGAGCCGCATTTTTCATCGTATTTCACGTGCCATAATAATAATTTTATGCGACTGTTTCTGAAAGCACGTGGGGAGCAATCGTTGAGCGAGATTTTTACTTGAAAAAGATATGTATGTCACAAAATGGACGGCAACGAAGTGCAAATACGAACTGACAAACGCGTGGCAAACACGTGTTTGTCAGTTCGTTAAAGTTGGTCAGCGGGCTAGTTGATTTGGAAACATTCAAACGACAAAACGTGTCTTCACTTCGTCCGGTCTTTTTTGCACCATACCTATTTTTCTCAAGCAATGAACCAACTAGCTCAGCAACACGCCTTGCTGAGCTTTTTACTATTTTCATAAAGTAAAATTATGTGACATCACTGAAGCAAATGCGCTTGTTACGCTTGACCCAAACACGCGCGTGAGTGTGTGTAAACACAGAGATCGGAAACTGTCCGTGTGGTATATGAGCGCTCGCGCCAAACATTCAGCGGCTGAAAGGATATAGCGCTATAAATATGATGACGGGCTCGAGTTATGCAGAGAATTAGTATTAAAACTTCTTCCGCTAAAAGCATGCGTGCGGTAATGTTTGGGTTAATTTTGATGTTGGATACATTAGTCAAGTCGGCCGACCAGTGGCAAACACATTTACAAAACAAAAGTACTTCGAATTTGGCCCATTAAGGTAATGGTATGTGTTATAACGTGTCAACATTTTTGATAGCGTTGAACGGCTGGTCAACGAAGTGGCCATCTAATTTGAGTCAGTTATTCTTCTAAAGACCACCTTTTTTGGTAGAAAAGTGACTGTGCTAGTGATAGTTGTTAGTCATTGTCATAGCAGAAACTAATAAGAGAATGCAAGCTATTCAGTCGGCGATACTTCGCGCCCCGAGTCGTACGTGCGGCATTAGCAGGGTACAATATTTGAACATTGTTATTTGTGCTAGTACAGCAATTCATGTAGCGGCATTCTGCAGCTTAAGCTACAAATATTCAAGCGCCTAATGCTCTATTGCATTACGATTGTATCCTAGGCAGGTGAGCTGCCGGGCTTCTTCGGCGGGCTGAAGGTAGAGCGCAACGTCGAGGTTATTCTCGTCACTGACGGCCGGCAACACGGCGTCCAGCGTCGTTGAGGGGCCTCCGTGAAATACTTTGAACGGCGTGATATGTGCGCCGTTTCTTACACTGCCTTGTTAACTTCAGGTTATGTGCGGAAGATATTATGGCGTCCCATGTCATGTGTTTGACGTACAGTACATTGCCAGCATGTCGGCGAGGGCTTCATTTCCGCTCGGTGAGGCCATTCGCCTACGGGTGATGTCCGTCGGTGACTTGTGTGGCTCTATTTCAAGATGGTTTGCGTTAGCTCTGCCGTAAAAGCCGTACCTCTGTCGGTGACGAGGACTTTTGGAGCGCCGCGACGCAGGAGGACGTTCTCAACAGGGCATGTATAACTGTCTGAAGGGAGACAAGAAAGTTCCAACATCGTCGATAAGCCATCGGCTCCGCCGATGTCAGCTGAAGCACGGCAGAATGACGGCATGCTCGGCCCGATGTTGCCGGTGAAAACCATCGGCTCGGCCGATGTCGGCGAAAGTACGGCAAAACGGCGGCTAACTCGGCCCAATGTTGCCGGTGAACGCCACCGGCTAAGCCGATATCGGCGGAAAAACAGCAAAACGCCGGCAAATTCGGCCCAATGTTGCCGGTGAAAGAAGTCGGCTAAGCCGATAGCGGCGGAAAGACGGCAGAACGCCGGAAAAGTTGGCCCAATGTTGCCGATGAAAGCCCAACATCGGCTGAAAGGCGGCAAAATCGGCCCAATTTTGCCGGCGAAACTCAACGGCTCCGCCGATATCGGCGCCTGGCTGGCAACGCTGGCCCGAGGTGGGGCCGCGCACAGTCGCCGTAAAACCAATATCGGCCCGACGTTGTGTGCTGCCTGGGAACACACGGACAGACCGTCCTTTCTGTCTGTCCGTGTGTTGCTTTGCGCTACAATTTTTTCCTTCAGAACTGTTGAGGTGCCCACCGAGAAACGAAGCCTGGAAAGCGAATGAGAAGGTGATGTGAACGGAGCCCGACTACGCAGTCGTGTTCCTGTCTTGATCGCGAAGCTCAAACACCCTGCAACTTTTGTAGACTCGGATTCGTGCGACGGCTGTATTTTGTTTTTAGATGCGAAGCATCTTATAGCGGAGTTCAAAGCGGTGGTGGTGGTTGTTGTGGTGGTGGTGTGCGGCGTGACCGTCCTTACCACGCATGCGCAAGCCCTCTCCACAGACCTCCTCTCCACTCCCCTTCCCGCTCTCCGCCGTCCCCTTCCCCTCTCGCCCTCTCCCTTCCCCTCTCCACTTCCCCTCTCCCGTCCCCCTCTCCGCTCCTCTGAAACGCGGCCTCGACATGCCGAAGTTCTCTCCTGCCCAACGCCGCGATGAGCGCGAACGCATGCGCGTCCCCTCCCCTTCTCTCTCCTTTTCTACGTTGCCCCCCTCTCGCCCGCCTGCCGACCGCGTTCCCCGCTCGCCCTGTGAGAATTAACGGCCAGGCTAGATGGAAGACACGACGCGCGTAGCGTTCCTCTTCGCGTTCTACGACGCGAGGTCGGTAGCATGCCCAACGAACGCCAACGCCGGAACGTGATCGTGCAAGTGCTCCCGCTTCGCATTGCCTCATGGTCCCCTTTAGCGGGAGATAATGTAATTTATTTTCTGATCCATTCTCAAATCTTCCTATTTCTTACCCCCGGATTCAGAAACGCTCCTTCACTTGAACTTGACTTGCCACCGCCTTCAACGCGTTTCGGACGCGCTGCCCAAGGCGGTAGCAAGTCAAGTTCAAGTCGAGGAGTGTTTCTGAATACGGGGGTTAGTGTTACACCTACTAATTCTGATTCAATCGCGTGCAGGGTGGTTCTGGACCTCTTTTAGAATTTCATCACTATTCTTCAACTTTCTGCCCCATATGTTAGAAGTTGCAACGTGCACATGTTGTCAGTGGTCAATACGGTAAGCGACATCATTTAGCAGCAACAATGTGCATTCTTAATATTTGAATAACTGCTAAAGAACTCAAAACGTATTAATGTAGATCGACTATGGCCTAGGATGTGCTTTTTCTCAGCTACCTATATATATCTTTCCACGTTTTTTGTTGACATGAAGTGAATAAGTGATAAGTGGCAGTGTTCTTAAGCTCAGTTGATTGCAAATGTTCACAGAACACTTACAACGTGAGATGCCTTAAAGCCAGTCGGAAGCAATTCATCATGTGGGCCACAGAAAAAGCCGCGCGCCTGTATCCATCTGCAAGGTCTCAGTGCACATCACGAACGAACGCGACCATTTATCACGCGAGTTTGACGCACTGGTTCTTCTGAATCATTCCTTACAGCCACATTTATGTTTCAATGGACGTTACAAACTTGGTTTTCTGTATTATTCTGATCATGCGGGCCCTCTTAGGGCAACTGTTTTTGTATAGACGCTACATTTATACAGCATTGTAAGTCGAAAACGCACCTGAGTAGTTTTGCGTCTTCCCGATTGATCTAGGTGGTGCTGTGCATTTCAGTTTTCATGAACCATAAAATAAATTTAATCCACATTTACTCCATCGTTAAGTGAGGGGAATGTATCAGCTTAATAACGGGCTGGAACACATAAAGATTCTTCTTTAGTAAGATAAACCGCGAGCCTATCTTGCTTGTTCAAGCGATAAGAACACACGGTACTTCGATAAACAGCAGCGTCTACCGGAAAAAAGGTGTTGACTAAAAATTAATTCGGTGAGTTTAAATACCAAAACTATATCATTATGAGGCGCGCCGTGGCAGGTAACTCCGAATCTATTTTAACCCCCTGAAGTTCTTTGCGGTGCACCTAAATCTAACAACACTGGTATTCAGCACATCAGCCCTGTGTAAACATGGCTGGCGTGGCCGCAAGTAAAACCCGCGTCCTCGAGCTTAGCAGCGCTAGACTACCGCGAGTAGTGACCGTTTTAAGTGCGTAGAACTTTAGGGGTCCGGCTTGTCATCTATTCATAGATCTCATGTGGAGTGATCACGCTCAAAATCAAGTGGTCAGTACAGGCCTAATAGAAGACTAGCAATGCTCAAAAGTTGGTTAAAATAAAGAAACAAGGTTCGAACTAATATAATTAGCAGACATACCCAAGACGCAATCGAATTAATTAACCCTAATATCGCTAAAAAACGTCGGGAAACATGCGGCTGAGAAAAGTTCCGCGCAATAGAGGGCGCCTGCGCCTCGCCAAGCGCGTGATCGCTCCTCTCACCGGCGCTCCTCTGGTGCCTTCGTCGCTACATCTGATGAGAGAAACAGCCTGACCGATCTCGCTACAGACGACACGTACCTCAAGTGCAGTAACAAGCAGGAAGTCGATAAAGCGCAGCAAAAAGTCGCGCGCATGTCGCGCGTGGAGTTTTCGAATCTCTCGAACAAGTTTCTGCTCGTGCGAGAGAAAACCTGCATGTTTACTTTGAGCCTTGACGTCATCAACGGTTAGGTAAACGAGGCAGGGAACTCTACGCAACGGGAATTGTTGGGTGCCCGTGGTGCGCACTTGCTATGGTTCTACAGTAATGGAGCCGCATTTAGCGCGCGATTTAGAACTACACCAATCGCTACAGAAGCTTTTTTTTAGCAGCGAAGCTATTTTAGCTCGCCGTTGCTTGTCTGGCGCTGCAAAAAAAAAAAAAAAGCTCCAGACGTGGGTATGCGCCACAGGAACCTGGCAAGTTCCACTACCGAGTACAGCAGGGTGAGTGTTAAACGAAAACTGCTCGGTGAAGTGAAGCACGTGAAACACTTGAAAGAGTAGAGAGAGAGAGAGAGAGAAAGAAAAAATAGAAAGAGAAAGGCTGAGAGAAAAAGAGATAAAGAGCGAAAATATAGAGAAACAATGAGAATAAAGACATAAAAAGATCGAAAGACAGAGAAAGACATAGAAAGAAGGAAAAAAGCATAGAACAAAACAGACACAAAAAAGAGAAAGAAAGAGAGAGAAACAAGCAGATAGATAGAGAGAAAGGGAAGAATGATAAATAAAGATAGAAATAGAGAAAAAGAGAAACGAATAGAAAAAGAAACTTAAGACAGAAAGAAAAAAAATCACAGCATATCCACGGGGCGAATGATGATGAGTGGGGCGAAGCTCCGGAGGGAATAATCGGTAAACCGTGAAACTCTTCCTTGAAATTCGCACAGCGCATCATATAAAGAGTGTGAAACACTGTGTTAAACATCAAACTTTTCTTGTAGTGTTGGTTTACGTGGTTCCTTCATTATCACCGCTTTGTGATCGATGAAATGCAGGGAAAGTGTCCGCTCCCGAGCGAAAGAGAAAGTGCGCCAAGAGCGAGCGCCTTGCCTGCCTCCATCCGGCGACGAGCGAAAGAGAAAGCGCGCCAAGAGCGAGCGCGTTGTCTGCCTCCATCCAGCAACTCCGAGCGAAAGAGAAAGCGCGCCAAGAGCGAGCGCCTTCTCTGCCTCCATCCGGCGACTCTGAGCGAAATAGAAAGCGCGCCTAGGGCGAGCGCCTTGTCTGCCACCATCCGGCGACTCCGAGCGAAAGAGAAAGCGCGCCAAGAGCGAGCGCCTTGTCTGCCTCCATCCGGTGACTCCGAGCGAAAGAGAAAGCGCGCCAAGAGCGAGCGCCTTCTCTGCCTCCATCCGGCGACTCTGAGCGAAATAGAAAGCGCGCCTAGGGCGAGCGCCTTGTCTGCCACCATCCGGCGACTCCGAGCGAAAGAGAAAGCGCGCCAAGAGCGAGCGCCTTGTCTGCCTCCATCCGGTGACTCCGAGCGAAAGAGAAAGCGCGCCAAGAGCCAGCGCCTTTTACGATCGCAGGCATCCAATGACATGCGCCATTCGCATTATACAAGCGCCATCTGTCATCTTTAAACAGCAACTCTAAGAAATACATAAAACGCCATCTAGTGAGCAATTCATAAAACTAGAAGTGGCAACATACTACTACTGTTACAGAGGAGGGAACGACCCAAACCCTAAGGAGCTTCGCCCCTAAAATAAAGAGAAACAAGGAAGGCCACCCACCTGCGCTGTTCCTGAAGGCTGGCGCCACTATTGCGAAACTGCCATAATTTGCACACCGCGTAAAATGCATAGGGATGGATGGTTGAACGCTGCCTACTAATCACAATAAGCCGAGCTAGAATTGGTCACCACCAGCCGCAGCATCAACAAGAGCGCTGTCTTTCAAACGGAGAGTGCGGTGTAAAAACTCATGTGACCTTTCTCCTTTCAGTCACCTCAGACGAATTCATGAGGAGCCCACAGAGTTTTGAAAAATATAACTCATATATCAGTCAGTGTTCGCCCACAGAATATGTAACGTCTGTTGGGTAAAGGTTTTTAACAGCGGAGTAGATCTCGGAGTAAGGCTGGCCGGGTATGCGGCACAGAAACTGGGCAAGCCCCACTACTGAATACAGTAGGTGCAATTGCAAGCAAGGACGGCGCAGGGAGGGAGCAGAGTAACGGAGAGTGAGAGAGAGTGGTGGAGAAGGAGAGTGGAGCCTGGGGTGAGAAAGAGTGTAAAGCCTAGTAAAACGATGTTAGTAAAACGACGAGTGCCGAGCCAAGGAGCCGGGAAGGAGGAGGGATGCGAGCGTTTGCCGAACACTCTGCTCGGCGAAATGGATAAGAGGAAGGAAAGGAGGAGGAGAGGAGAATATAGGTGGAAATAAAGAAAAGAAACCGAAATAGAGTGAAGGAAAGAGAAGTAAATAGAGAGAGAGAGATAGGCTGAACTGGCTTTCCTAGACTTAAGTGCCCCTCTCTATGCTCATGTGGCTATAGCTACGCTTATCTTGCTATCTCTAAACTAGGCTTCGCTAGTATTAGGAAAGGGCGCCCAGGTGCGCTGTTCTTTATGGCTTGCTACCACTAGAGTGATACTGCCCTACTTTGTTTCATCATTATAATCATCATTATTTTAGTCATCAGTATCCTTATGCATATTCTCTTAAAAAATATCACAGCATATCCACGGAGTGAATGATGATGAGTGGGCGAAGCTGCGGAGGTTCATCGGTAAACCGTGAATCTTCCGTTAATTCTGCCCAGTACATCATCACGGACGTGAGATCGGGCGCGTTTATACTAAAGGTTCGATGAGAGTTATGACGACTTGCAGCTCACTTTAATTTTACATGTACGCTGTGAATTTTCATTGTTTAATCACGCACAGGAGAAATCGCACACACGCACTACCTTGGAGGTCAAAATCCAGTGCCTATATATACGGGGTGGTCAGTGAACGGTTGTGCAGCGCGAGCGGTCGGTTTTTTTCAATCAAGACGCTGCCTGCGTCGGCGCCGCGAGGCAAGATAGGGGGGGGGAACCGTAGGAGAGGAGAAAGAGGGGGAAGCGTAGGAGAGGAGAGGGCGATACATATCACGTACTGTCGCAGCGCATTGTCTTTAGGGAGCCTTCATGTGTGCACGCCCCCTCCGTTTTTAAGACTGGTTATGGGAGAGGGGAAGTGGAGAGGGGTATGGGAGAGGGGAGGGGAGAGGGTGAGTGGAGAGGGGTAGAAGACATAGGGAATGGTGAGGGGGGAGTGGAGAGGAGGTGTGTGGAGAGGGTATGCGCATGCGCAGTAAGGGTGGTCACGCCGCACAACACCACCACCACCACCGGACAGATACTGCCGTTTACTGCCGGCTGCCGGGAGATACGCCGGACAACGGAGACGTGACAAGGTTATACTAAGAGGAGCTACGCCCCTAAAAAGACAGTCTGCAAAATGTATGCGTGCTTTGGACGTGCTAAATTTTAGGGGCGTAGCTCCTCTTAGTCTAACCTTGTCACGTCTCCGTTGTCCGGCGTATCTCCCGGCAGGGGGCGTGCACACATGAAGGCTCCCTAAAGACAATGCGCTAACACAGTACGTGATATGTATCGCCCTCTCCTCTCCTACGCTTCCTCCTCTTTCTCCTCTCCTACGGTCCCCCCCCCCCCCATCTTGCCTCGCGGCGCAGCGGCGCCGACGCAGGCAGCGTCGCGGCAGCGTCTTGATTGAAAAAAAGCGACCGCTCTCGCTGCACAACCGTTCACTGACCACCCCGTATATATAGGCACTGGATTTTGACCTCCAAGGTAGTGCGTGTGTGCGATTTCTCCTCTGCGTGATTAAACAATGAAAATTCACAGCGCACATGTAAAATTAAAGTGAGCTGCAAGTCGTCATAACTCTCATCGAACCTTTAGTATAAACGCGCCCGATCTCACGTCGGTCATGATGTACTGGGCAGAATTCACGGAAGATTCACGGTTTACCGATGAACCTCCGCAGCTTCGCCCACTCATCATCATTCACTCCGTGGATATGCTGTGATTTTTTAGCTCCTATTTTTGCAGCTCTATTGGGTAGTGCTAGTGCCCTAGCTGGATTGAATTTGCAGTGAATTGCATTTATTTCCAATTTATCAATGTGACACTGGGTCAAGTACCTCTAAAATTTATTTGTGAAGGTAATCAGCGCAGAGTAACTCCTCACGTCTTCGTGCTTTTCAATTACAAGCGCTCAGTGCCAAGACTTCATTCGATTGGCCGATATCACGCATGACTGAACACCTTAAATAAATGGAATATATATGCTGCGGAGCTGGGTCGATGCAACATCGAATAAAACTGAAAGACCAATAAATAGTAAATGAGCTTTGTAGTTTCAACAGAGGGGCTTAATAAAGATATGGCATAACAAAAATATAACAGCAAATAGCTCGACAATGTGAGCCTTCTTTCATCCAGAGTATTTTTTATCATATTTTAGGCTAGCAACCACTAGATTAACCGCAAGGATTGCATGAGTTCGCAGGATGGGGCCTCCATATAAGATTACTTTTTTTCTGCATAACACAAAACTGAGATTAGGAAATCGATCTAGGCAGCTCAGGTAATTATAGAGCACATGCCACGTCAATAGAACAAAACCGTAAAAGCAGCTAGCCCATGCAAGATATCCACGACCAGAGAAAATTGCTGGCGTCTGTAACTCTTCAAATATTTTTAAACATTGCCTTTGCTGCGATAACCCAGCAAACATTGCATGACCATATACCCTTGTATATGATGTGTTTTCAATGCAAATAAACAGCTCGAAAAATCGCTTCTGTTCCGGGAGCGGCCGTATTCTCTTACACCAACGTTTCGTAGTGTTACGCGAGATCGGATCCAAAGGAGTTAGCGGCTAGCCTTACTTCATATGACATCACAGTTTGTTGCTATCGCATTCATTGAATCGCTCTTAGGGTGAAACTGATTTTTTCTTGATGTTTTTATCTACTTTTATTGTCATGAGCACGATTAATGTCATCATCGACGTAACAGTAGACTATATGTAATATTCAAAGTCGTTTGCTGCTTGATAATGCAAAAGCAAAGATACGCAATCCTTAAGATTTACAGCAGTGAAGAGGAACTACGTTGTGGCATCCTGCACACTTCTTGAGTACAATGTATTTGTGCTATTCAGTTACTGGCCGATCTGCACACACAGTTGAACATTTATCCGTATGCACTCGTACTGTGTTCGCTATGATAAATGAATCCCTCGTTATGCGCTGCTGTTATTGAGAAACTGGCGTCGACTACATAAACGAACAGGCGGCTAAACGATGGGCAGTATTCTGTGGCACAAAGCCGGCTCCAATATGCCTTTCTTCAGCACCTCGTCGCAGATCCCATGAGCAACTTGTGTCGGAGATACGGGAAACGCTGCACTACGTGTTCTAAAAAAGGACACGACGTTGTGTTTCTGTGGCTGACAAGTCATCGCGGTATCTCCAGCAATGATCTCGCCAATGAAGCTGCCAGAAAAGCACACGCTGAAACAAACTTGTTTCCATACCATTATCAATGATCTACGTGGCTCAACACTTAAGTAATGCAGCGCATAACATGACACGGCAGAAGGGGCAAAATATACGGGTTCACATACCATCGATTGCATTCTGTAGACCCATCTCTACGACTGTGGCTACTACTGCTACCTTGTGTTTCCCGGGAGGAAGATACAGTGTTGTGCCGTCTGCATTTGGTCGTAGCATGCAATAACGCTTTGCTCATTTAAGATTGAGATGGCCGACAGCGCCGAGTAAAATGACTGCACCATCGAAGAAACAATTGAGCACCTCCTGTGTTACTGGCCGTCGTACGCAAACGAGAGGTTTCAACTCCGTACTGCTCTACGTCACCTGGATGGAAAGTCTTTCGCCGTTAAGAAGATATTGGAAATATGGTACTTCTCATTACAGTTCCGAAAGGCAACAAAATCGCTGCTGCGATTTCTAAAGGATACCGCACTGATTCACCGTGTGTGAAATCCGAAGTGTAGTTACGTTAGCCGCAGCAGTGGCTTTTCTTTCTTACTCTCTAACTTTCCTTCCTCTTCCCCCTGCACCAGTTCAGGGTAGCCTACCCGTTTGAGCCCTGGTTAACCTGTCTGCCTTTCTTTTGCCATTTCTCTCCTCCTTCTTCTAAACATCACTTTGGGTTCTGGCGACGGCATGACGTTCTAAATTAAGTAATCATACTTACTTCTCCACGTTGAAGTCATCACAATGTAGTTTAGCAGCATTGATTGCGAGTCGCGTGAGTGTGCACGAAATAATTCGTGACACAACAAGGGGAAAGCACAGGGACAAAATCACCACTACATTTGCGACTCCTCCAATTTGAAATAGGGATAATGTACTTTCGGATTCCTTATCCGCAGAAAGTTTTTAAAAGAAAATTCAGCGATTGCAAATGTTTGACTTCCGGCACCCGAATGTTTTTACGGGTTCAACTTAGGAGTACGCCGTATTACCAGCTTTTTCACGCAATCGCCAGATAAATCAGTGAGTCCTTACTGCAGAAAGCAAAGAAAGCTATTTCAAAAAGCAAATCGAAAAGAATGACGCCAAAGAGAACAGCTGTGATAATGCAATTCGACAAAACGAAAACTACAAGCGGAATAGTTAAACACAGCCCGAAAAAGCTTCGATGATAGCCGCACGAAACAGTAATTTACGTTTCGCAAGAGTTCTAGCACCTAAGGCGACGGCGGGTTGCGGCAACACGCTTCCAAACCGGGGCTTTAGCAACAACAAAATAAAAAGAACAATGTAAAGAAACACGAATAGAGAAATACTTTCAGAATGATGGACGACTTTTTCTGCATGAGTGACTGATAGGCGACTTCGTAAAGTACACCGCGCAACAATGTATACCAAAGTCTCACTGAACCATGATTCCTGTTATTGCCGTCCTGTTTCTCCACCCGTCAGCAATCTTTTGTGTTCACTTCATTGCACGACTACACAACCAAAAAGAACAGATACACCAAAGCACGAAGGGAAAACTTTAAAAAATATCCTCGAGAGCCTTCGCCCTTCCGATTCTCAGCACACTAGTTTATCGAAGTCTATCGCTGTTACTTTTTTACATGATTCAGCGGCTTTTTTTACCCCACCATCAATCTCATTGGTGCAACGCCACGGCTTTGCCCTCCTGCGTAAGCATGTGTCGCATGCATCACGCCTTAGTCGCAACAAGCTCTGGTGCCCATGAGTCGTGTTATCATCTACCGGAATGCGTCAAAGCACATTCGTGTGGGCAGTCAAATATCAATGATAATTTGAAGCAACTGAAGCGAGGAAGGGGAAATAAAACTGGCTTTCTAGGCCCCTGTTGAGCTTATTCTCTTGAACAAGCGCTAAAGAGTAATCTTTTAGAATTGAATGTTTGACGTCAACGGATGTCATAACGGCTCTCCCTGCATAATGTGATACAGAGATTGTCTGGCACGTACGGAGCGAAAATAGTGCGAGTGCATCTAAAGATCGACCACGCCTGGTAATTACACTGCTGCCGTTTGAAAGGAATTGGAAAATACATGCGAACAAACTTAATACCACATTGAATTTGCGTCTTTCTGAGCTATTGACAAATATTGTTTGATATTTTAATGTATTGGCAGGTATTGTTTTCAACACGAAAGTGTTTCATGCCGGGGTCCACCGAGACTTCAGTGACGCATTTCCAAGAGATAAGGTTCCCTGGTAAAAGCAATGCGAATTAAAAGGCGGTGCACTTAAACGCCACTGTTTAGTCATGAGTCGATATTAGTTGAGCTAGCGTCAAGCGCACTCGCCAAGGACTTGCTGGCTCACCTTAGCGCGAGCCCTTAGCGATCAGCGGCCTAAGAAAACTATTTTGAGGTCAAATTTCGCACTAGTGCCAACAACATGACGTCACTTTTTTACCGGATATTGCGTCACATCTGCTTTATTTTTTGTTCCGCTGGAAGTGTTCTCTCCTCACAGAGATGGCGCGAAGTCCCATCATCAGCTTAAAGTCACTGGAACGGGAAAAGTACCGCGACCATCATGCCCGACGTCATATTTGGTCCAGCGCCGCCGAATATCCGGCGGAGCGGTGTTGATTTCACGCGGCGTAACGCATGTTTTACGCAGTGCGTGCGCTTTTGCAGCCCCCAATGAAGCATACCGTGGTTCTCTAACTGATTAGGAACGAAATAGCAGCAGTTTTCACTTGCCTGCACGCGCACGCACGCGTACTAACGCGATAAAGAAATGCGAACTGCGCGGCATTTGCGCGCTCTATCTATCTATCTATCTATCTATCTATCTATCTATCTATCTATCTATCTATCTATCTATCTATCTATCTATCTATCTATCTATCTATCTATCTATCTATCTATCTATCTATCTATCTATCTATCTATCTATCCGCCCACGACTTTGTGCTCCCCTGACCGTTTCGTTAATGGGATATACACCAAATTTGGTATGGCGTAGCATGACTCCATGACGAATATAAATTACTGGTGATAAGATGAAAATAATGACACGCATGCCATGGACGGCATAATTTATACACGCCATGCGCATGGTGGGCTCACGGCCGCTTCGCTAGCTTGATACACACCGAAATTGTTGCCCCGCCACGGTGGTCTAGTGGTTATGGCACTCGACTGCTGACCCGAAGGTCGCGGAATCGAATCCCGGCCGCGGCGGCTGCATTTTCGGCGGAGGCGAAAATGTTTGAGGCCCGTGTGCTTAGATTTAGGTGCACGTTAAAGAACCCCAGGTGGTCAAAATTTCCGGAGCCCTCCACTACGGCGTCTCTCATAATCATATCGTGGTTTTGGGACTTTAAACCCCAGATATTATTATTATTATTATTTCACCGAAATTGTTATGGCGTGACAAGAGTGTTTGTCGAACATAAATTACTGGTTATAACGTGTAAATCATAACAGGCATGCCATGTAAACCATGATTTACATGACATGGCCTCGGGGTGCTCGCGGTCGTTTAATGAAATGCATATATACCAAAATTGATATGACGAGATAATTCTGTATGACGAACGTTATTGACAGGTGGTAACATGTAAATCACGGCTTACATGACATGAATGCCATTATTTTAATGTCACCGCCTGTTATTTATGTTCGTTATATAGTCACGTCACTCAGTACCGATTTTGGTGCATATCAAGCCAGCGAACAGGCCGCGAGTGCACCATGAGCATGACATGTGAATTATGCCTTGCATGACACGCGTACCTTTATTTTCATGTTACCACCTGTTGTTTATGTTGGTCATACAATCACGTCACACAATACCGATTTTGGTGCATATCAAGCGAGCGAACCGGCCGCGAGAGCTTCATGAGCATGGCATGTAAATCATGCCTTACATAACATGCGTGTCATTATTTTCATGTTGCCGCCTGCTATTTATGTTCGTCATACAGTCACGTAACGCAATACCAATCTGAAGCAGTCAGTTTTCATGACGCGCTGATCGTTAAATGTGAGACCAAAGGCGTCAATTTAACGCCAAACATAAGATCTGCCCGGCAATGTTATGCATGAACCTTCCACCGCAACCACGCGAAAGAGGCTGCACTAGTACAGGGGAGACGCAAACATTCCCCAAAACTACATTCGCGAATTTTCAATGAAACGCTTACAGCGCAAAGCCAGGTATCAGTCGTGGGAACAAATTTTTCCCGCCGTATTCTGTGCACCCACACAGCCCGTCGCTTGGCATCCTTTTTCCCGCTGGGAACAGCAAAGATGGCTTTGCCCGTTTCCCGCCGGTTGCTGTACCAAAAAGCGCAGCGCCCAGGAATTCTTCGATGCCTCGACAGGCTTGCGATGGAGAGTGAAAACGATACATGATGTAATGTTCCTGCACGCTTTTCTGAGGCTATAAAAACAATCGCCCTCCAAAGCGCCGTGCGTCGGCGGCCGGGAGACACTACCGAGGCGAGCGAGCTAGATGATTTGTGTGGCGAAGCCGCCGAAAGGGCGTGGTGGTGAAGAGAAAACGAATGCGGTACTTTTCCCGTTACAGTGACTTTAGATCAGCTGATGAGCAGCCATTTTCTGAACGTATGGGCTTCTATGGAAGCTTCGCTACCAGTTACAATTACCCTGGTAACAACGCGTCCCCCCGTTTGTGCTCGCCCCGAAAACAGTCGCGGCCGGGCTAGAGGGTAGACACGACGCGCGTTGCGTTTCCCTCTAGTCTCGCCGTGGTGTTCAATAACTCTTGAACATGCAGCGGGATGGCGACCAAGTTCTGCGTCCAATCAGCGACGCTCTTCTGGCTGTCACACTGCTTTCTCTGACTACGCTCGCACCGTTGACTACTACAGCTACCACAAGGAATTGTTTAATCATTCATCATGGACGTTAGTCGTCGGGATAGAGATGTGCCACCAAGCGCCAACTTGGGTCCACCCACGTTAAACGGTGCTACAGCTCCCAAACCCCAATATACGTTGTGGAAGCTCTCTTATACCAATGTACAGTAAGCATTCAACTACTTCTGCAAGGACACGTTTCACTTTCGTGTTATACCTATTGCTATGACGGAGGGACCAACCATGGGTTTTTTATATGAAAACACTCGTATGTACCAACGACACAAAGGAAGAGAGGCACTGAGCCAGTCCTAACATCCATCATCGAAAAGAGCACGACGCGTGCCTGATGTTTAGGCAGTGTGGAATTGAAATGGTAGATAACGTTAGAACGAAGGGAAGGCCCGACGTGCTTCCTGGGCATTTTTGAGCAATCTTGCATGCTTACGTTTTGCGTGTTATTTTTGGCGCTCTTAAACTGTTAGGTAATTTCTTAGTGTAATTAATGTGATGCGATGCCAGAGGGCTAGTCAGGTGAGTGCCTAATGTCCTCTCTTGTCCCAAGTATCATGAAAATAATGCGTTTTTGAACGAGCAAATAAATTATTCACTAAATAAATATTGAATAAATAGGGATAAGCAACAAGATGACTCATTGCATAGAAAAAAATGAAGTTATATTACAGGATATAGCACGCCAGTATGAAGAGAACAGGCATGCATGAAGGAAGAGAGAATGTGAAACAACTCTATTGCGAGTCCAGAAAACTTGTAGGGTGAGTCCAACTCCTCCTAGTCGTCAGCCAGACCGGAGGCGGGCCGCAGCCCCGTCTCCAGTCCGGGGCTGCGGCCCGGCAAGGTCTCCGGTCCGGGGCTGCGGCCCTGCAAGGTCTCAGTAGGCATGCACATAGAATGCGTTCTAGGTCAGCCCTAGCATAACAGCTTTTGAATTTGTCCAAATAAATTCCTGGGTAGAAGAAATTCTACGTAACCTGGTATGGGAGGGTTCTAGTTTACATTTGACACCATGTGACAGCCCATCTTTTATAAGTGATTTATTCGGGGGTGTGTTGATCTTCCTTGCCAATCTGTTTTTGTAGCTCAGCTGGCAATCCCCCCGCCTTCACTCGGGCCCAGGTGCGCCATAGGCTCTAACAGTGAAGCCTCCAGTCATCCCGTGGACGGTCTCGTCGCCTGGCGGGCAGAGTGAGTGGCAGCCCCCACAGTTGGTATATATATATATATATATATATATATATATATATATATATATATATATATATATATAGCTTTCGCATATATATATATATATATATGCGAAAGCTGACGTGCTGCCCAGCACCGCAACTACGGTGATACTCATGCCCAGCGTCTTGCAGCCAGCAAATGTTCAAAGCGTGGTGCACTGTAGTAACATAAAAAATGTCGCCCATATCTTCCCACGGGGGGAACTCGAGTAAATGCGTCGCAGAGTGGTGGGGGTATCGCGTGAATGCTGCGTAATTGGGTTTCGCAGAAGCGTCGCGCTGCCCGTGTGATGGATCCGCTGCTCGACGTTCACGAACGGTTGCTGCTTCTCGAGCACGACGTTCAGGATCCACAGCCCGTCGTTGCCGTTTCGCAGCTGCTTCTCGTTCCCCGAGTGAAGGATCCGCAGCCTGTCGTTGCCGTCTCGCAGCAGCTTCTCGTGCACGAAGTTTCGGGTCCGCAGCTAGCTTCAAACGCTTGCGTTCAGCGTCGTATGCTCGTCTCTTCGCAGCCTTGTCTTCTGCGTTGCTTGCTGTTGTTGACACCGACGACGGTGAGGGTGGGGTAACGTTGCCTTCAACGAGTGGTGGGACGCTGATTGAAGGTACTGTTGCTTCCATCGCATATACTCGAATCAAGCAAAACGTCAAGTCAAGCGAAAGCCAAGTAAAGATGCCCTTGACTGAATTCCGAACGCGCGCTCCGCCGCTTATATACACACCGCCCGCGTTCGATCGATAGGAGGGAGGGAGGGAGGGAGGGAGGGAGGGAGGGAGGGAGGGAGGGAGAGGAGAGGCCTGCTGCTGGCACGAGACGAGCCGAGCATGCGAGGGAGGGAGAGGAGAGGCTTGCTACCGGCACGAGACGAGCCGAGCATGCGCAGCGGGGGTGTGGACGGCGGCCGACGCCGCAGGTGTGACTAAGAAATGCTCCGCATTTAAAAAAATTGTGGTGACGGCGCTGCCTGCAGCTGGCAAAGAGCAGGTGACAGCTGCTTTCCTGTTAGCTCAAAACAGGAATACCAGACACGGAACGTAATTCATTGGTCATTCGTTTACAATGGTCGAGAATATGCGCATGTACACGCGCACTGTATCCTCGCACATAAAGTTGGGTGCTCGCAAGTTAGCCATCAGTCGCGACCGTATACACAATATATGTATAGTATTGTATCTTTTTCTCTGTGTTTACGAACGTGTTAGCTAAAATAGACGCGTTTATATCACAGAACTTTATTGAAAGTTTCATATCCTGCTTGCATTTTAAGGCGAAGTATTCAAGCAAGTCTGGGAGCAACTTCACTGGTAGTGTTGTTGTACATAGTAGCATGCACGGGAATCATGCTGCCGCGCAAGATCTTGTATAATATGTCGGCCATTGAGGTTTGCCTAATATATACTGTGTTGAAAAGCCTGAACAAAAGCTCAAGATGTCCCGATTCCATTTCATGTGCATCTTTGAAAGAGCGTTGTTAATTTCCACAGACACAAAGGTTCAGCTGCCGTATCACTCTTATTTCTATAAAAAATTCTATCAAGTTATTCACGAACATTACGAAATTACTATTTACGTCACCTGAACGACCATCCATTATTGATTCGTTGAATTGAAGACTTTCTTACTGAATTAAACACGTGTCTGGTAACAATATTAACTCTCCTAAGGTGCCTGTAAGACTAGGTGCACCTGATGGGTCCGTTTTAGGAGTCTTGCTAATTCAAAAATTTATAATCATAGGTAACCATAAAAATACGTTTAGTGCTTTGTCCTTTTGCTGACGACTGCGCGATTTAAAGAAAGGAACATACTTCCGGCGTCGATAATACTTAGCTCCAAGGTGACTTTTAGTAAAGTGTGTCCTGTCGCGTAACGCTTAGCATACGGAATTAAACAGTCACGCGTACATAAAAGTTTCTCACTTGTCGATAATCCTGCGCGACTCACCCGTTAAAGAGGCACTAAAAGCAAATTACCAACCACATGGACTGTTAAGATGTAGCTCTAGGAACCTCGCACTCTGTGTTTGTTAAGAAATTGCTCACTGTGCGAGAAAATTGCTTGTAGAGGGCGCGCTTGCACATAGCGCAATCCCCATTATCCGGCCCCTGTAGTGGACTTGTGCCGCTGCATATGCCGTAACCACGCTTTACTGCCCGACAATGGGCGCTACAGTTTGTTGCCTACAATACATTATGAATGCCTAGCGGCGGACCACACTGATGGCGCATTTTTTCAGGACTCAGCTTAGTAAGTACCCAATGCTAAAGCAGCACTACGCAATAACGACACTATAAAAACTCGCATTAAGTCGTTCTGCAATAACATGGAGAAATCCTCATGCGCTACCGTGTTTTTTCAGGTGTACTTTGAGAAGGGGTGGTCAACCATTGAAAGAATTTCCGTGTTTTCTCGCATGATGTTCGAATTATTACGTTAGATGCCAGTGGAACGATATACCAATACATGCTGGTGCTTCCATTAGAGAAGCTGCCGTACAAAAACGTGTTAAAGAGGGAGCTGTCGGTTATTTGCCTTCCAGCGGCGCCTAGTAGAGGGAAGCCATAACGTCGCCAAGTCCCTATGGCGTTGCATTTGCATGGAAACACGATTTCCTATGCAAAAAACGCAACATCTGGTTCTGGATGCATTATTCATGTGGATGTGTGCGGCGGATATGTTACTGTTGTACTATTGGAGCGCGAGCTGCCGCAGCCGAGTGTAAACGTCTTTCTGACGATTTCCAGAGGAGCTTGCTGAGTTGAAGCTAAAATGAAGGAGATAAACTCTGGCTAAGCGATCCTGTGTACGGCAGAATGAATGTATAATAAACGTCGCCGACTTTGGTCAGTTAACACTTTTCTGGTTTAACTTCCGTTTGTACCACATATGAAACTTGTGTCACAGTTGTTGCGACTTTATATGGATTAAAAATATTGAAGTTAGGATGTAGGCCTTGTAGTAACGGTCACAATTGAATGCCTCTAATGTGCATGGCCGTAACACTCACGAACATTGTTACTGATATTGTGTAATTAGAGGCATCCGATAAAACCTGCAACATGGCCTTTAAAGGTACACATTTCCAGCAGCCAACTGTGTACCTTTATAGAGTAAATGTAAGGTGTTTTCACTTACATAACCAATTTACTGGCGGCGCTGTTAAGAGCTGCTATCTGCAGTATCACAGAAGGTTCGTCATCAAAAGTTCATGAGGCATTACACTTTGTGAAGATGGATCGCCAGCAAAGCTGTGTAGCACATGGCATAAGGTGACATAGAATATTGATGAAATGTACATAAAGTGAAAGAATTTTCATGAAAAGTAGAGAAATGCAAAAAAAGTGTCTGAGTTTCTCGCATAATCTTTTAAAGTTCTGATCCGCCACGGCGGTCTAGTCGTTATGGTGCTCAAATGCTGACCCAAAGGTCGCGGGATCGAATCCTGGCCGCGGCGGCCGCGTTTTTAATGGAGGCTAGTATGCTTGAGGCTCGTGTACTTAGTTTCAGGCGCACCTTAAAGAGGCCCTCCAACGATCTTCAAAGCCCCATTTTTTACTTGTGGGTGGCGTAGACTTAAGTACGGACAGGTTATGCAGCAAGAGCGGCAACGATAGCTGTACGCAGTCCGAAGTTATTAGATCTGGAAAATTCAAAATACAAGAAAAAAATGCCTAGCCTGAACTCCTTTTTTGGCGGGGTCACGTGACCGCATTTCACTCGCCATGTGTCGTTTACGAGAGCCCCAATGAAGTGAGCTGAATGCTCCCACGTACGGGAAGATTGCACACCATTGTTGCTTGTCCCTTCCAAGGTATTGTTGACGTCATTGCCATAGTAACAAATGTGGAGCTTGACGCCTGACTTGCAGGAACTTGAGCGGACGCTACTGCTTTGAAGCGAGGCTAGCGAGGCTTTTTCTGCTGTTCATTAAAATGACATTCCACGTCATTCCCTCCTCCTCATTCTGAGAACGGAATTTGTGGGGTGGCAAGGGCGGTAAAACACTGTGGCCGCTACGCGGGTTTTTCGGTTAGCAGCATGACGAATTACAAGGTCATTCAACGAAGAGGATTGCTTGCACGGCTTCAACAACAATCAAGAGCCTACCGCATATGCTGAAAGAGGCAGCTCGCAAACGTGCTGACACAAAGAGAGGGAATAGGGAGAAGCGTTCCGTATGGAAATTTCACCGGCGCAGGCAAAAAAAAAAAAAAAAAACACCAGAGGGCAAATGGCAGCCAGCGCCTCTGTCGTCCTTTGTGGCTGTAGTAATATTTTTTTTTTGTTGCGATGGCGTCGATTTTGAGTTGCATGAAAAAGCATAGAAAAGAAAAATGAAACCCAATAGTAATTTATGCTTTGATGCCACGCCACGATCACTTCTAACGTTAAATTTATCCAATCATAGGCTGGCGCTCATCGTCGTCATTTCCGCCCGCAATAGTTCTGGCGAGCGCCACTACGCGCTGATGTGGTTAGCAGAGATGTAGCGACTTTACTGCGTGATTAAAATACCAAATCATTCGATATGGGTGCTTAGACCTATGCTAAAATTATCCCCAGTCATCAGTCTACGCAACCCGCAAGTATAAAAGGGTTGCTGAATAGTGTTAGAGGGCCCCATTAAAGAACCCCAGGTGGCAGAAATTTTCAGAGCCCTCCATTACGGCGTCCATAACAATACCCCAACAATTATAATTTTTTGAAGATTTTCCTTTAAGGAGCACATGTACTTTGCCGCATTCACCATTTCTCAACATTTTAGTCGACCAGTGCTAAGTAGGGGGTGGAGGGTCTAATTTATGTGGCAGATACGTTTATGCCCGAGGACTTCTTCATTTTGGTAGACCAGTTATGGCCAAAGGCGTTAGCTAAATTTCTGTCCCATGACAATGTTGGGGCCAGAATGACACCACCGACGCGCACGCGATTCGCTCCGCCAGGGGATCTACGTCACAAACGCTTAGCGGTACACGGACCATTGACCCCCTTTTTTCAGGGCGTTGCAGCCGCGGCATCAACGCCTCCGGCGTAGCAGTTGTTATCAATAAATGCGAAGGATTTATTAGTGAGCCAAAGGCACTTTGAATGTTTCTACCTGCGTGAAGGTTTCTACCAACTCAAAGCCGCAGGAGCAGCGTCGGCTGATCCAACGGGCCCGTGGTGTGGCGCGAGCCAATGGGGCCCTGATCTAAGGGCTCCACCCAGCGGGAGGCAATCTTTGAGGACTGCATAAATAAAAGTTCTCTCTCTCTCTTGCGAAGCAGTCAGTGACTTTTCTAGGGCGGGGGGGCAAGGACTCTGTGTCAAGCGTTACGAGGTGGATTGACGTGCCTTTGTAAATGCAGTGATTGCGCTAGCGTTGTGCTTACCAGGCACGTCGACTACAGTGGCATTGAAAGTGTAACTTAAATATGGTCTGACGAAAGGTCACCCTGCATGTTAGAGCAAGAAAGGACGTCAGTTTTATCGAAACGAAGTTCATGCTACGGTTTGATGATGTGAATATCATACGTATTATTCGTTAGTGTATTACTCCGGGGTCGAGAAGCTCTTCAATACGGCTTACTGAATCATGGGAGTACATGTGTAATGCTTATTGGGCTGTCATAAAAGTGGAGTCAACACTGGAACCACAAAAGACGATAAACCGACACGACGCCTGCATCGTAGGGGTACATAGATATGTGATGTGTATTATCTTGTTATAAAATTAGATAGCCAGCATTGCAACCACAATTGATGTTGCACCGACATGACACTGGATAGCATCTTTTACCAAATAAATTTCAAGACATGGCGTGGCTCCGGGGTCGAATACTTGACTGCCACGCAGAATGCCTGGGTTCGACTCGTGGTAAGATTCTGATTTATATTGCTGACATTAGTCGGATGAACGCGGCCGACACCGCATATTCTTAACGCTCTCGCGTTTAAATGTCTCTGCTCACTGTTCCAGGGTAATATAGGAGACAGAGAGAGAGAGGAAGAGAGAGAAAGGAAAGTTGGAAAGGACCTTCTGCGCGGAGTGGTCATAAATGTAGATTTTGTTATTGCAGTAAAGGGCGTCGTATCGGAGCTTGAAGTCAAATTTACGGGCCTTCCCAAACTGCACTAGTTGTTTGCGGGCTAAGCGCGTTTGCGGCGGAAAGTCTTCGCTGACACCATAGCCAGATCTTTTGAATTTTTTGCATTGAAAAATGATCTTTTGTTTTACTTTAAAATTTCCGAACCTAACAATTATGGGTCGATCTCTGCCATGTTTGTAGGAGCCCAGTCTGTGCGCACGCTCAATAGAACTAGAATCAATAGGTTAGACAGAGGGACGTCTTGCAGAGATCGGGGATTAGTCGTTCGCTTTCTTGCCAAGATTCTTTTTGCGTATCACTGACACCAAAGAAAACAAGATTATTGCGACGAGACCTGTTATCCGCATCATCCATCCGAGCAGACAGCGATGAAACTTGACTGGCGCATTCATCAGTAGCTACTTGAAGTTTTTTCACGTGAACTTGCAGAGATTTGAATGACAAGCACTCCGATTCAATTTTTTCAAGTCTTGTTTTAAATTCATTGAACGATTTCTCGTGATCCGAAAGTGTTAGACGGATTGATTTCAATTCATCAAGTATCGCTGTCTGCCCAGATTGTAGCTCTTTCATTGCACTGACAAGTTCGCGCGACGAAGAATCAGAGAGAGGGCCAGGATTGGCTTCGATATCACGGGCTAGTAGTAACAACTTGAGTAATATACAACCTACATTTATGACCACTCCGTGCAGAAGGTCGTTGAGCGTGTATCCTAGCGCCAGATTACACATCGAAATGAACCGACTCGACCACGCCGTACGCCCCTGTCATTCATATACACAAATATCCGTAGCTTAATACCTAAGCGGGACATGCTTTGCAGTCTCATTTCCTCATATTCGACTAATGTAGTCATATTAACCAAAACGTGGCTTAATTTGTCTATCCTAGATTCTGAGTTGTTACCATCATTTCCTAATTTTGATGTAATTCGTAAAGATAGACCCGATGGCTCGCGTGGTGGTGGCGTTCTTATTGCCACAAACCGGTCCTTGCTTTGCACGTTAGTAAAAGTGTCGTCTAATCTCGAATTCTTATGGATTTGCTGTAATGCTACGTTGCCCCGTATGCTTATCGGTGTCTGTTATCGACCACCTAGTAGCGTCAGCTCGTTCAATGAAAACTCTCATGAATGCCTGCAAACCATCAAGGAAGCCTATCCTAACTCTCCTATCGTTATCTTCGGTGATTTCAACTTTCCTTTGATCGACTGGACTAACCCCGCAGTCACGCTGTCAAGAAATAGCGTCAAAAGTGATTTCCTGAACACATGTCTTACATTCGGCCTATCTCAACTAGTCACTGAGCCAACACGCATTTCAAACCATTCTTCAAACATTCTCGACCTACTATTCACAACACACGCCGACATCTGTTCCTCACAGACTTATCTTTCACCACTAAGTGATCACTGTATTGTTCATGGTACCTTGTCCAGTTATATAAAGAAAAGCAAGAAAACTTGAAAAACTCTGACACTGTACGACAGAGGTGACTACGTTTCTATGGCTGATGAGCTAGCTATCTTTTGTGATGAATTCGAAAATCATTATCACTCGCGCTCCATTGAAACTAACTGGTCAATGTTTAAAAATGAGATGTTACGTCTAACCGCTAAATATGTCCCCACCATTACTGTTAAGACCGAGCACAGTCCCCGTGGTTTAACGGTAAACTAAAGAAGCTCAACAATAAGAAAAAAGATTATTCAGATCTGCTATGCGTTCCAATTCTAACACTGCTTGGGCGAGATACTTCACTGTAGCTGAGGATTATGCGACTTTAATCACGCAAGCCAAAAGTCACTTTTACGGAACCACGCTACCTTCTTTGCTACGCAACAATCCCAAACGGTTCTGGAAAACTATAAAATCTGGAGAGACGGATGGCATTTCACTAATCGATCCTAATGGTTGTCCAATTGCCAAAGAGGATGTCGCTCTTGTACTAAACAATACCTTTTGCTCTGTTTTCACCCCTGAAACCACTCTGAACCTTCCTTCATTTCAGTCTTACGCGCATTCGCTCATGAATTGTACTACCTTCAGCCCAAGTGGCATTGTTCATGTCATCGACAACTTAAAGGGGTAGTGCCATCAAATTTCGAGGCTATAACAAGCCTGTTGTGGGTTTACTCTGTATGCAAGGACACTCCACACGAAGGGTCGGACACAGCAAACGTTTAGAATATATTTTAATTCACTTCCAAAGTGTACCTAAATGCCCATTCTCCCGATCGAAACCAATCGCTAGCGCGCCAACACTGACGTAGATCTGTAGGATGGGCAACGAAAGTTGTAGTGACGTCACACCAAATCTGTTCTAGTAAAGTGAGTGACCACCGGACCTCCGCCACCTCCGCAACGTACGTACCGGCTGTAGTGAACTAGAATATATTCTAGTTCACTATAGTACCAGCAAAGCATCGGTTGCTACATCACTCGCCGAGTTTTGATCGCTTCCTGGCTAAGTGCGTCACAGCCTTGTGTGGTCATGTGACCACGCCTCCTACACTTCTACGTCACTGCACAACCTCGGCGTCCAGGAACCGAAACCGAAAGTTGTCCACATCAAAAGGCGATATTAAATTATTTAGCGAGAATACATGAACCTTGGCGCGTGCATCGTGCTTCCTGGAGCTATAGGAAACGCTTACAGCAAAGAACGCGCAAGCCACAAATTTGGTGGCACCACCCCTTTAAAAAATTCATCAGCTGCTGGAACTGACGGTATCAATACCAAGGTGCTCAAAAACACTAAACATGTAACCAGAGTTGTATTATCGCTAATATTTCAGCAATCACTAGATACAGGTTCTGTACCAGAGGACTGGCGGATCGGGAAGGTCGTCCCTGTCTTCAAGAAAGGTAGTCAGTCGTCTCCTAACAATTACCGTCCCATATCCATCACCAGTGTCTGTTGCAAAATACCGGAACATATCGTGTACTCTGAAGTAGCGCGTTTTTTGTCTGCTAACAATTTTTTCCATTCCAATCAGCATGGCTTTCGTCCCGGTCATTCTTGTGAAGGTCAACTAGCCCTCTTCCTGCATGAAATTCACTCGCACCTTGATAATAATATCCCCGTTGGTGCCATATTTCTTGATTTCGAAAAAGCATTTGATAAGGTTTCCCATCGTCACTTACTGCTTAAACTTTCATGCCTGAACTAAGACCCCGCTGTGCTCAACTGGATTCGCGAATTCTTAACCCATCGCAGGCAGTTTGTTGTTGCTAACTCGTGCAAATCTCCCCTCTCTCGTGTTCATTCTGGCGTTCCACAAGGTACGGTACTAGGCCCCCTCCTCTTTTCAATTTACATTAACGACTTGCCGCGTAACATCAACTTTAATATTAGATTATTCGCTGATGATTGCTTGCTGTATCACCCTGTAACTAATATCTTACATTCTTCCGTTTTGCAGGAATGGTGTAAAGACTGGTTAATGTCCCTAAATATTAACAAAACTTTTGTAATGACTTTTCATCGACGTGAAGACTACACTTACACTCTACACAATTACCCCGTAGCCGCTGCTAACACTACCAAATACTTAGGTGTTCATATCTCATCTGATTTAACATGGTCACAACACATCATTGGCATTACTAACTCTGCTAATCGAGTTCTCGGATACCTTCGTCGCAACCTTGCCTCGGCCCCTTCTTCTACTAAACTAATAGCTTATAAAACACTCGTAAGGCCTAAACTTGAGTATGCTAATGCCATTTTTGATCCTCATCAAGCTAACCTTTCTACTATGCTCTAATCCATCCAGAACCTTGCTTCCAGATTCATTATCGCGAATTACTCGACTAACATAAGTGTGTCAGCAGTCAAATCTTAACTTAACCTTCCTCATCCTGCCACTCGCCGTAAAGTTTCACGTTTGTGCCTGTATCATAAGTTTTTCCATTCCTTGCCACCAGGCAATGCATTCATCAGACCTGCACATCGGACATCGTGCCATTCTCACCCCAACGCCGTCTATCCTGTACGTTCTAAAACAAAGACCTTCCAGAAGTCATTTTTCCTGCAGACTGCACAAGACTGGAACGACTTTCCCGCCCACATCGCCATGCCATCTCAGTTTGCCCAATTTAAAACTGCAGTAAAAAGCCATATTTTATCCTTGTAAATGTGATCTACTGCTGTTTTTCTATTTTTTTGTTATTGTTGGTGCTGTTTTTGCTCTTTTGCTTTCTTTTTATCTATCATGTTTTCTTGCCCACCCCTTATGTAATGCCCCTCGGGACCCTTGAGGTGCTAATAAACGAATAAACGAAAAGACAGGGAGGTTAACCAGAGGAAGCCTGGGGTTTGCTGCCCTGTACGTGGGAAAGGGAAAGGAGATGTAAAAGAATAATATAGAAGAAGAAGAGTCTGCGAAGACAGTAGGCGGCAAAACAAACAAAACAATGTCATGACTGTGGCACCATTCAAGTACTACACAGCAATATATTCTACCAAGAGTCACAGCTTGTCGTTCGGTCCGGTTGCTTGAAGAAATCGCAACGACGCCCTCAGAGCTCGAAATCACGCAAGGCGCATACGCGCATACCGCGACCCGTGGTATAGGGACATATGCCACGCGTGACTGGAAGAAAGGGTTCTATGGTGTACACGACAGATTTTTCGCGTTATTTATTTCATGACTAGGTGGTCATGTTGTCCATACTCTTACGTCCTCTTACGGCATTTTTCAGCAATACCAAGTTGAGGAAGCGACCACAAGACCACCCAGATATAGGTGGCTAGATAGATAGAAATGCTCAAAGTGCCTTTGGTTAGCTAAGAAATGCTTCGTATTTAAAATTTAAACACACTTTCACCGTTACATCGCACAGAAGGAGGCATAGAGGTGCAATATCAGCCACAAGTACAGACTAAAAGTATTTTTATTGAGCTTTTAGGTTTGTAAAAACACCGAATCGGAAATTGGAGCAAAGAAAAATGAGGTCATAATGCGGGAACCCCTTGTAAACAACGTACGTCACGAGTTCCGGCTGGGATACTGGAGTCGCGTACAAGATGAAGCACGCTGGTAGCGAGACCTGATGACGCAGAGCCTAACTAGAGACCCACAAATATAACATTGCGGTGACTTACCGCCTACCGACTCGATGAAATGCATGGACAGTAATATAATTATCAACACTCAAAGTGTTCTCATTATTCTTCTTTCGACAAACAGAGAGACGCGACTGAAAAAAAAAAATATATATATTGAAGTTGGACAAAAGCCAAATATATCGTTACTGGCTCCGCTGCAGCTGCCTCGTGAACGGTTCTGGTAACAGCGCATTCGCAAACGTTACGAAGTGCAGAGAGAAACTAAATCTTTATTGTTGGGATTGTACGGCGTAGTGGTTAGATGAGTGCTTCGGCGCTCCGCCTTACGTACGTGGGATTGGTATGCCTTTTGAACGCGGCATTGATCGGTCTTAGTACGCGTCAGTAAAGCGTAGATATCGCTACTTACGTGTTACACATACGCAGTGCTACAGAGCACCAATTCTTTTTATTTCACTGCTCCTTCATCACTTCTTAACCCGCTACTTTTCAAATGATCGGAGCGAAATAGTTTGAGCAGGCCTAATTCTTCGGCTGCTCTAAGGCTCACGGAGGAGGAGGTGAAACATTATTCGACCAAGAGATTTGGGCACGTACGTCCCAGGCTCGCCTCAGGTGGGAGACGACAACAACAAAATGTCCGCCAACGGCGCGATTCGCGCAGTGAATCGAGTTTTTCTAACTGATTTTTACACTCTTCCCGGCTCCTTGGTCAAATGCCGCACTAGATAAGCCAGGTAGTTCAATGATCGACAAAACAAGCACTTGCAGCGCACAACACAGCACAAGAAACAGCGGCGCTGACAACGTGGCAGAAGATGGCCCGTGACGTCATTGGTATTCGCGGTCAGCTGAAATTATTTATTCACGAATAGGCAGTTTACGTCTCGGGGCCCCCGATAGCTCTTCGAAAGCGACACAGGAGCACCACTTAGAGTCAGTAGCCACTAATTACGAGAAAAAAACAAAGGTTCACAAATTTTGCGTCACCGCTTTTTTAACCCTTTGCAACTTGCTGCTAAGTACACCACACCTTTACTTTCTCCCCTATTTACTCTTGCCTCTTCAGCATGCGTTTCCTTCATTCTTGACGCTGAAAAATGGCTTAAATTAATTTTGACGCCCAGCCGTCTCACCAGCGATACATGTAACCACGCCGGAGGCCGGAAGCCAATTGCGCAACGACCGCAGCAGAAGCGGGCCCCTTCTCGTTACATGGCTGTATATGGGACAGCGAGCTTGCAGATAGCAAAGCAAAGGGAGCGAGGGTCCATCAGTACGCCGACGCCTCTTTATGAGTGGTGGTGGCACAGAGTTCACGCAGTCGCATCAATAATGCGCCAGATGGTTACTTCGAAAAGGCCTGCCTTCAGCGGCCCTTCTTTCTGTAACATTGCTGAAATACGAGACCCTTGGTCACTGCTTGACGAACTCTGTAGTATAAGTACCAACCAATGGCACAAGTGTGTCCACTACTGCTAGAAAACTTGACACATGAGCGCACTCAGAGACGCGAACGAGAGCGCTGCCTAGGCTGCGCATGTGATCGTGACTTTCATGCTGATCTGCTGAAACTACGTCGGTTTCTACGCAAGACTAAAATGTACGCTATGTACATAATTATTACATTTGAGGGACTAGAAGTCATATCCCAAAATCGTGTTGGAGATTAGCATATGAATTCTAGCAAACTTAATGCACGTAGAAAATGAGCAAGTAAGGAGGAGATGAAGGCGTAAAGCTAGCACTGTCCAAAGTAGAAAATCAATACACAAAATGTCCTCACTTTCCGTTCTGACACTTTTTCTGACATCACAACAAAACGGAGAAGTCTGTTTGATTTCGCCTTGTCTTCACCGAGGGTTTTCGTAAAAAGAAAACATAACTGATTCCTCCGTCATAAGAATAGGTATAACAAAAAAGTGAAACGTGCCTTTGCGGAAGTAGTTCATTGTTTATTGTACACCGACATATGAGAGCTTGCGCAAAGATAGGTGTTTGGGGCCTACTTGACTCGAGGTATTTGAGTGGCGCCCTCTCGCGTGTGACGTCAGAGAGAGCACTGGGGTGCCGCTCTTCGCGCTCGCTCGCTACGTGACGGCTGCTCGACGCTGCCGGCCAGTCTGTCCTTTTCTAGTTAGTGAAACATTAGCAGGCAAGTTAATAAACCAATTTGTACTGAATGTTCAAGCAAAATGCAACAGCGAAATCGAATGGAGTTGCCGTCAAAAGCACGTTCAGCGTCGATTGCTCCTGGTGTGGTCTGCTAGACATCAATATGTACATCTGCATGCATCAGCATTTCTTTTCACAACTTTTCTTTGGGCGTGGCGCACTCAAAATGACTTTCCGGCCCATTTTCTAACGCTGAATCCAGCGTTCGGGCTTCGATTTTCGTGTCTGCGGTAAAGCGCACTGTATGTATACCGCGTGCAGCGCGTGTTCGGTTGCCAAGCCTCCTCCTTTGGTTCATTTCCTTTGTTCGGAGTTTAAGCGCATGAGAAACGACGTGTGATGTCATGCAAATAAATTACAGGAAAGAATCTTTGATTAAATCCAAGTTTTCCGCAGCTGCTGTGTAAGCGCTTCGTAAGTACTTGTAATTTAAACAAGAAATAAAAAGGTTGAAAGCATGAGTCAAAAGGGGAGGCACGACGGTGACCTGAAACATTGGTAGGTCGTGCGGAGTTTCTTTTTATGCAACAACGTTAATAAATCGACGTTTTCTGGCTCATTCAGAGTCGTCTGTAAGTATGCTGAAAAGAAATAATGTAACCATACTAACGTAGATAAATACAAAGCCTTCGCATCGGAAAGTCGTAATACGATGAATTTGCAATAAAATAGTGCAAATCACTATCAACGGTCGACTCCTGATAGAGCTTGGTGCTATCACTGTACTAAAGAGACTCACAGAGTCCCTTACGCATTTGCCTAAGATGACTCCATCTTCTTCTCTTCAGTCGATGTACTCTTCCTTCCCCGCCCTCCTCCGAATGCTTTCTAGACGTAAGGTTGTTTTGCACTGCCTCAGGGATCGGAGGCATTGCATGCTTTTACACACCACTTGGTTTTGCATTGCTCCCGTGATGGACCCACCGATCACGGAGGCGATGCAAAGCGACGACGTCATGTGATGATGTCATGTGATGACGTCATCATGTGACGCGACCTTATGACGTCATAATTGTCGGCGGTCTCTGGTGTCATGATGACGTCGTAAGGTGATGTCATCAAGTGGTAATTTTTTGCATCACTCTGATGACGCTGCTGATGCGGGACGCCGACGGTCAATTTTCGCGTTTGATGAGGAATCTAAGGGTTTCACCTTAAGATATTCAGTCTTGTTACAGCGGGTTTTCGACGATATTTGCTGCGAAGCACGCAGATACGCGGCCAATATTTTTTCATGAAAATTGCATCTGGCTGCAGTAGAGGCTTGACCTATTATGACAAACGCAAATTATCAAATATGGATGCCTCATATCACGCAGGAGAGAGGCAGTATAGTTAACAAAGGGAAGTAGAATTGCTTCAGTGGAAAGTTCCTGCTGCCGAAAAAAAAAGATAGAAACGCACAATTTTTCACGCAATGTCGGAGTCTGAAGGACGCGGACGTTCGCAAAGAGGTTGGAGCTCAGCGGATGTAGACATCTGCGCTATTGCTTGAAACAATTTCACTGCGATTTTATTTAAATATCCTGGCATCAAGTTCATGTAAGTGCTGATGTATTTGTCTGCCGGAATCCTCATTAATTTCGGAACAGTCCGATGAAATGCTATCGCTGTTTACAGGGTGTCTCTTTAATACTAATATAATATACCCCACTCGGACAATTTTTCACATCTGAGCACATGAAGAGAGGCAAATAACTCCTTCTTATGTATGTATGTATGTATGTATGTATGTATGTATGTATGTATGTATGTATGTATGTATGTATGTATGTATGTATGTATGTATGTATGTATGTATGTATGTATGTATGTATGTGTGTGCGTGTGTGTGTATGTTTATGTATGTATGCATGTATGTATGTATGTGTGCGTGTGTGTGTACATGTACGGATGGTTGAATGGATGGATGCATGCATCTTTAAAGAAAGCTTTGTTGCGTGACACAGTAGTGATGACGTGAGTAGGGAACTGTAAACTAACTACAACTGCGAAGTTGAGGCGTATTTTTTGCACAATATTTACTGGTGTTTCTTTGTCATCAACTATATTAAAAAAAGAAGGCACACTTTCTCATTAAATTGCCTCGAATTTATTCACAATGGTTTTCACAATCTAGTCCCATCTCGCCTAAATGTGAGGCTACATATTACTTCCAACTAAGGCAGCACTTCTAACCTTGCGTAGAAATATTCCGCACTCCATGCACTCCTAATGGATTCCAACCGTTCAACGCATGATTTCCAAATATTCGCACTAGCAGCAATAAAAGGTGCAGTGGCGCAATTATGTTATAGAAGGGCATGCTCTTACGACTTGCATCTTGATTATAACATACTTAATACTGCACTTATTGCCCCTTGGAATGAACTTTGTGAAAAGACCATTCGTATTGCTGGGATGTCAACGTTTTTCACTGTGCACATGCCTTGTGATAAAGCAACTTTGTGGCAGGACAGTAAACTGAAACTACGTGGCTTAAGAACCTACATTATAGGCATAAGGGCACAAAGAAGTAACAAGACGCATTGTTGAGTGTTTCTGTTGCTATACCTCTGAACTATTTATAACCAACTAGCTTGCCAGCGAACATGACTGAAGAGCCCCTGCATCATCAGCGTCATTCCCGTGCTCTGAATGTAGTTACGTGAGTTCAGCTGACAAAAAATGTCTTCAGACTCCATACGACTAATTTACGTTTCTATAACCGATAGGTAAAGAGAAAGAGAAGTCACGTTCATGCGCTCGCAGCATATTAGAGCTAAATACCTCGATAGGATTGCTCCATTCACAGACACGAGCTCTGGATGTGGGGTCCGATAGCGTGGTGTTGTCCAGCTGGGCAAATCTCATTACAGCCGGAACGAAGAGCACAACTGCTTCATGTCTCGAACAGCACCTAACTATTTGTGCGTATATTGCTCAACAGGAGGAACTTTGCCAGGCGAACATTCGCTCCTGCTCGAACGCGGATTCTCTGAATAGCACGAATGCATACCGCTGTCACTTACCTCCACAGGGTATTCGTAAAGTCGCCGTTGTTGTACTTATTCTTGTGAAACAAAGGTTACCTGACTGCCAACTCATCACGAACCTTTTTCACAGCTTTTGCCACTGTACATTGAATACATATTAATGATTCTTCGCCGTAGCTCGGAATTGCGTGGTCTGTGATTCGGAAACTAAATCAGCTTATTTATTTATCTATGTATTTATTAAGGCGCAAGCCTTAGATGCCTGATCAAACGCGAAAATTGACCATCGGCATCCCTCGGCGTCAATGTCAACACGAGTCATGGAAAAATTGCCATCACATGATGACACCACCGTATGATGTCATCATGACGTCACATATCGCCAAAACTTGTGACTTGGTCGTGAGGTCACGCAACTTGACGTCACATGGTGACGTCATGAAATGACATCGTTGTTTCGTCCAAGATGGGCCGATCACGGAGGCCGTGCAAAGCCAGGTGAGGAAGGGAAAGCTTCCAATGCCTCCGATTTTGTGGGTAGGGCAAAACCAAGTTGGGGGCAGAAAGCTTTCGGAGGAGGGCGGGGGATGAAAAATGCATCGACTGAGAAGAAAAATGAGACGCATTTCACCTTCGATCGTCTTAGGGGAACGCATAGGCATGCTATGAGTTTTTGCACATTTAATGAGAAGAGTAGTATGACAGGCGTTTGGTGCGGGATATGATGCAGGTTTAACTACTATTTGGGGAGCCATTTTCAGTAAAACGTTCTGCGCTCATGGTGTTCTGAATGTTTCTTTACTTGTGTCTTCGTCTTCTCGCGCAGTTTAAGAAAGTTTATCGCAAGGAGTCATTTTATTGCAGTCTTTACCTCTTTTTTTCATAAGCTTCCAGTTGTAGCTTGTTGGCGCCGCATGTACTCACGTGGCTTATCATAAAGCTTCCAACGAATGTAAGCTACGTACAGAACGTACTTGTTAAAAATGTCGCCGAAGTCTTGAACTCGGCAGACTGCTACACAGACGCAAGCAACAACGACGTACTCTTAGAAGGAACAGCACACCGTGCCATAGGGGACATCTGCGAAGCGGGAAGGAAAATCATTTCCACTTCGCACAAGCTCCCTGCGGCACAGTGAAGGCGGTAGCATAGAGGTGAAGTTTGGAGTAATGTCACTGGTCAGAACGATACACTGTTATTACTGGGGATTCGCGGTCTTGAAGTTGAGATTATTTATCATGATTAGTTTTTCAAGTAGGCGTACGTGAATACGAAAAAGCGAATTATTTGAACTCTTGTCTTCGAAGAATGGGGGTATCTTATGCAATCTTATTGTGATATTTTGATGATGAGGATGATGAAGTAGAACATGTCGTGCCACTTGTCGTCACACGTAGACCCTACATGATCAACTCATATTCTACTAGATATGTTGCTATCATTCCAGCTATACCTTCTCGATTCTTTTTTTTCCTTATTAAAGGCGCTATTTCTTTAACGTACTGTTACCTGCGACCCACCGGATTATTATTCGAGATATCATTTGTATGACTTTGTCCCTCTGTACTCGATGTATTTTTACTGCTGGCTGGATAAAGGCTTAAAACAACGTAGGTTAATTTTGGTTAAAAGTGATAATGAGTGATTATAGGGGCTCATTCCATGCCAAGTGTCCCAGACGTGGCGCTCGCACATCGCAGCTTTTGCTGATAAAATTTGCGCCTTTTTCCTGTGCCACGTAGAGTATTGTGGCTAAATATGTTTGCTTGAAAAAGAAAAGATTTGACGATCATGGCGTCCCCTCGAAGTTCGCTTATATTTGTTAAACTGTGCCTAATACAAAAATGTGTATAAAATCTATTTTTCTGTACTGAGCTTCAAAACCACGCTCGCGCTATCTCAGAGGTCCTGTTTAGTTGTTCTCTTAATTAATTCCGAAATTTTTGTGTTTCACTACCAGCTACGTAACTTCAAGAGCTACAAAAATCTTCAAAGTTCGTGATGTTTTATTGAGCTATCTGGCAGTCTCCCTAACCAATCTTAATAATAGTATGATTTTCAGGAAAGCGTATTTTGGTACACAAATATTTGGGCGTAAAATAGCCTATATATGTTCCCGAAAAAAAATTGTGACATTAGTGAAAATATGTGGGATTTGTCGCATGTTTCATTGTATTTTTCCTACTGATGCGGTCCAAGTAAAAATCCTCGTCATGCGGCGTTTGATAGCAGACTAAATCGATGAGTAATGAAGAAAGTCTAATGAAATTATATTTTGTTTTAAGGAAGAAAATAATTCTTGAATTTGGCCCTCCGAACGCACCCTGCATTTCATTTTGTTGCCACCTCGCCGCGAAGCACGTGGTGGCCCTTGGAGCTGACGCTCCTCACATGCAGCGGCAAGATGCGAGATATATGTCAATGGCTCGTGAGTGGTCGAAAGTCTTGTGGGATGTCAGAACGACGAGCAGTGAATTCGTATTACAATGCGAGCTTGCTTGGCGGGCCCAATGGGAAGTGTGGACGCCCGAGAAGAGCCTATGGCGTCGTTGGCACAATGTACTAGAGGGCCGTCTGCACAACACGTATTCCAAGACAGACAAGTGTATACAATGTGCATTATTTTTTTCAGTGTGTGTTTACTAGCGTGGTTTCGAAGCTGAATACACAGCAATAGATTTTATACACAATTTTCTATTAGGCACAGTTTAAGAAATACAAGCCAATTTCGAGGGAGCGCCATGATCGTAAAAATTTTTTTCTAGGAAAAATGTTTTTGCGCAATACTCTATGCGGCAGATGAAGAAGGTGCAAATTTTATCAGCAAAATCTGCGATGTGCGAGCGCCACGTCCGAGACACGAATGACCCAGTATACATCACTGAAGAAAACTTACCTGACTGGTACTTACGTTCTTTCGTTATTAACATTTCATGAACAGCACAAAGGCACAAAACATTGTAGCTATAATTTAAGCCCGGACGCACAGCGTTTGCGGAATTTCAGAGTGCCAGAAGTAACCGCCGGAGTAACAATGTTTCTTAGATCATGGAGAGGAAGCGCGGAAGTTCTTGGCGATGCCTCTGTCAAGCGTCCCTTTCGTATTGCGGTAATGCCGCTGTTTTCTTCTGAGTGCACGTAAAAATGGCTACATTTTATAGCCTTTTGTGACACTCCCACTCATATTTGAGGCGTCATATTTAACACGGCGTCTCCTAGCTGTCCTATGCCAATTCGGTTGTCCTCCCAAACAACTAAACGTTCAAACTGCTGAGCACCAGGCTGCAGCGCGCTTGTTTATATGTTACCAGTGGCATAGGCGTGCGCAGGGTTCCCCTTCAGGGGGGGCAAAGGTTCGTCGCGGCGCCCCCCCCTCCCTATTATATCAATGTATGGGGCAGACGTTGCGCCCCCCTTTTCAGGTAAAAAAAGGGGGGGCCGCCACCCTGCCCCCCCCGCACGCCTATGACCAGTGGGTACGCGGCGTCAGATTTCTCTGACTCCCGCAGACACGGCCTATGCTCCACTCACACACGATGGGTGTGGCGGGTTAAGGAACGGCGAGAGGACTTCCGAGAGTCTCATCAGGTCAGACTTGGAGATCGTTCACGCAATTCACCGGGCGCCAGGTCGGGGTACTCCTCTACCCATTAGTAATAACCGGAGGGGTTCCGGCCGGCCCTGGGTGTCTAACCCGTAACTTACCTCATGGCAAACAGATGCTCAGCCATTTCGCGACCTCTGCCGTACGGCTTCTCCTTGATACGTGAATTATTTGAAATTCGGCATTTCCTGACGTGAAATTAATTTTATTTTCTTGTTGTCATTTATTACCTACATATGCATTGAATCTCATTGCCTCAGAAAAGTGGTAATTCTCTTCGGAATAATGCGATGAGCTGTTTCGAATTTTTTCTTCCTAAAGACTCATGACCCATCCTGTGACGACTATTTGCTCCGATAATTAGTTCGCTCCAACTGTGAAGCTTGCATGGAAGAAAATGAGATAATGTATGCAATACCAGTATTTCAAAACTGCTTCAACTTTTCAGGAACTGAGTTGTAGGGTGCTTATTTGCCGACGTAGCTCAAAAACAGGTGAAGAATATGAAAAATATGGTATACGCGCACCGTCCAATGAAACTTCTTGTGAAAAAAAAGGAGTGCAGGATGTCGATGCTGTGACATCACAGATACTGTGGTAAAAGGCAGTTCCGACATCAGGCGACATACCGGGCTTCACCTAGTCGAAAGACCAGCACGCCACCTTTTTTTTTTCAGCTCTTCCGGCGTAACACGTATCAGCATTTCCTATGCATAGCTCTTTTGCGAACATGTGAGCAAAAGCTAGAGTTCGCTTCCGGTAGTGTTGCGTCGCCATAAGGTGCTAGATCGTGCACGCCGCGCTGTATCCGGGACGCACGTCGTCGAGTAATATTTGTGGCATTCTCCCATATGGTATGCAGAGGCGTACAGCGCTGCATCTTGTACGCTTTGGAGTCGAAGCACGCACTATATTGTGGCTCAGATCACGTGTCAGGAATGTTTCAGCCTCACACTCTTTCGTCATCGCGGCCCTCAGCGGTCGTAGGTTGGATGCCCTAGCCGACTTTGAGCCGCAGAAAGGATATTCACTACACTATTTTCGCCACGAGTTTTTTTTCAGTGCAACGTTGAAAGGGCGAGGAGCACTTTTTTCTCGCCTGTGTTTTGGCCATGCGCTGGGGAACTATGTACTACTTATTTTATTAGGCCGCGACACACACACACACACACACACACACACACACACACACACATATATATATATATATATATATATATATATATATATATATAACGCTGTTGGGTTCATACCCACCTCGCAGCGTTACATATGAGCAGATCTCAGAAATTTATGCTCTGTTCGGGCCTCCATTGGAAAGAAATTGATGGGAGAGATGGATGGATGCTCTGAACGTCCCCATTATAACAAGGAAGTGACGTGCGCGATCAGGCTCGATAAAAAAAAGAAAGAAAGAAAAAAAACGCTCTTCTTTTCTCGTTTGTTTTTCAGTTGGTAATACCTTGTCTACTTCGATTAATTCCATCTTACCATATGAAAAAAAAAAACTACCTAAATTCACAGCCCAGGAGTCTGCCCCTTACGGCAGAATAACCTTATTTTTCAGACTATTAATATTTGTGCATTTTCTCTACTTCTCTGTCACCAATGCTCGAACCGTATCTTGCTTATTTCTATCGTGGACATTTTCACCTTTCCATTCTTCTCCCTAAAACCCAAAGCTTAATGTAGACTCGTGCCCAAGCACACACCAGGGTGGATATCTGCACATTTAATCGGAACGTTCTCCATCGTTTCCTAAGCTTCCCAACAGCATGCACATTTTTCTTCTTTACTGTATCCCGCTTCGTATTGACGCGTTCTAAGGCGACCCGAGCTCGTTCAAACAGTAAAGCGCTTCTCCTTGAATTATCATGAATAAATGTTGATTGACATTACCATATATCTGCATATTAAGCTTTTCTTATCCTATTTCCATTCTACTGCTTCTGACTCACTTATTTTTAGGTAGCGGGAGCTCGTTCAAGCTGTTTTAGTGCAGCTTTTACTCCTGCAATCCTTCATGTAGTACCCAGCATGAAAATAAACAATCAATTCAATTCAACTCAATTCAAATGCATCCCACCTTTTTTCATTTTTGCCCTACCGGTAATTAATCCGAGCCATTTTTTTTTTCATCGCTGCCCTCCAGTAAATCCTGTCTGCCTCTCTGACTTTTCGATTAAGGCTGTTCCTTGCCATTTCGCTTGCACTGCCAGCCGTGTATTTGTTGCTGAGTCTCCTAGTTCTGTTTCTCCACTGTGAGTCAACGTTCTTCCTATACGAATACCGGAACACCTTCTCTGACCATCCGCTCTCCCTATTCCTTAGCCTCCCTGCGAACATTATTTTGCTCCGAGCTTCCTTCACCTCAAAACTTGTCCATCTCATATCGCCTTTTATAGCCTCATTTGTCGTCTTCCCCTGAGACCCCAACGTGATGCGTCCCACAGTCCTTTGAATCACATCCAGTCCTGATTGTACCTGTGACTTCATGCACACCACTGAGTTCAATAAAAATTTACAACGACCTGTGCCGGCTCTTCGGCGCAGGGTTATCGGGAAATGGTGAACTTCACAACAATTTGCGAAAGGCTGTTTTGTAGTTAGGAAGAGGCCGTCATTCAATAGACTTCATTGATATTGATCGATACAATGGTCGATCCAATATTATTACATTACATTTATAAAGCATTTAGCAAAGATACCTGTTATTGTTTCGTTCGCAGAAAGCGTAATAGTGCAGTCCTTGCGTGATTTGCACACACAGCAATCCATCCACGACCACACCCAATCAGGGACAAATTCACGTGCGACTGATGCGATATTGTAATTTTGTTTTTGAAATTAATTTATTCTTTAAAGCTCGCACACTATCCTTGCCATAATCACGAAACCATGTGGTTACAAAAGCGAAGCGGCTTTTTCGCGTGGGAGAATAAAAGGGAGCTGATCATCTGATGGCTCAAGCATAGACGTGACCACAGGGGGGAGGGGGGGGGGGGCAGGGGGGCGGCCGCCCCCCTAATCACCTGAAAAGGGGGGGCGCAAACTCTACCCCGTACATTGACCCTTCTAGTCACCTAAGAGGGGGGGGGCGAAATCTGCCCCATACATTGACTTAGAAGGGTGAGGGGGCGCTGCGATGAGCATTTGCCCCTCCCCCCTCTTCTGATGGGGAACCCTGCGCACGCCTATGGGCTCAAGGTAGAGTTAATCCATTCTTTGCTTCATTTAGGGTCGTCGTAATTAACGAATGGCCGTTTCAGTAATGCTGAAATCATCTTTTATATTGCGAAAATCACTTTTTAGCATTTTTATTACTGTGCTTAACTAGAGGTTGGCGCCTAGGTATGGCTCCCGCTGCTGCTTTTCTCTTACATAATAACTCGATTCATGAAGTTGTCTCTAACCATAAAGTAATGCAAAATCCCCGCATGAAAATGCCAATTCACAGAAGTAATGTGCACACGTCATAGACAATGTTCATACTTCAGCAGTATCCACACGTCAAAAGCAATGTTCACACGCAGAAAACGCAGTTTACTAAATCGAAACCCCGCACTGCTTGTACGGGATGCCTTATTGTATATAACCTGTTGAATATCAACTAAATATATCATAATTAGTTTTATTTCTGCTCTCTCTTGCACTCTATTTGATGTCACATATTATCATGCCTTCGGATGCCAAGCATTACGCGAGTTATGCAATAACCATAGCTAATTCTTTTCGCGCTGAGGAATCCTCGAAGCAGCAAGACAAAGAAGTGTTTCTTTCTTGGTCCAACATAGGTTTTTCGTACAAATGTCTCACAGCTTCTTGTGCATTAACTGCACTTGTTGGAGGCAGCTCTGGTGTCGCGTGCGCTCATATTCAACTTAATAGAAGCAGCAGCAACCGGTTAACCGAGACGCACGGGGTTTCTCAAGATGCTCGCTGTAGCAGAAAATGCGCATTTTCTTGCCAGCTGCGTGTGCATCCATGGTTTTTGTACTTTCTAGCTCTTGGGAAGCAAATCGCTTCTTTAGCTTTCTGAGCTACAACTCTCGAAAGAACTAATGAGATGAACTTTCTCTGGGAGTGCACCTGAGAGCGCACTTAGTTATCACTTATCAACTTTTTTTCGACTGGTTCTGTCTTCACCGTGTAGTTTTCTCTTATCTTTAAAGGATTCAGCGTTTCTTTTTTGTCTGACAACAGACGTCCGCGTTGTTCTTGACTGTCCGGCTCGTTTGTCAATGTTTGCCTGTTTTCACTACAAAGCTTCATGACCCTTCGTTTAGCAGTGAGTCTACGTGTATCTCTGCCTAGAAGACTACATCCCCAGCTCCGTGTGGTTCTGTGGACTGATAAGTGTAAGCGACGCGTATTCACTTGGAAAGTTCCACCCCCGGAGGTCAAGTTAGGCGACCTCCTTCCTTAGTGTCGCAGTAACCGGTCCTTTGCTCCCCTATAAATTAAAGCAACACAAAAAAAGTGTACGCTGCGTTCTGCAGTTACTTTCGCAAGTCTTAAGTAGATTTAGCGAGGCAGAAAACAAAGAGGGATGGAAGCCTGAACCTTGTAAACTTGGAGACAAGTTCGCCTGCTGTCTCGCATTTCACCGGATGGGAGGAATTTTGTGTGTGTGTGTGTGTGTGTGTGTGTGTGTGTGTGTGTGTGTGTGTGTGTGTGTGTGTGTGTGTGTGTGTGTGTGTGTGTGTGTGTGTGTGTGTGTGTGTGTGTGTGTGTGTGAGCGAGCGCAGCAACAAGAAGAAAAAGAGGCAAATAAACAGGGTTCAGAAAGAAGAAACAGCTAGAGCGAAATTCTGGAAACGTTCCTTAAATGCCGACTGGCTTCTTACCAAAAAGCTCCTTTCGGTGGGCACCTAAAGTAGTAAGGAATTTTCTTCTAACTTCGCCGTTGCCGTTTAAACCTACTTTAAACCTAAATTAAACCTAAGGTTTAAAGCTAATTAAAGTTAAGTTCGCAAACTACTGATCTCAGAGCACTGGACGAGACAAGCATGCTGTTAGTATACGAGCAGAACTGCAGCAAAAATGCTATGGAAGTCACCGCGTTCAGTTTTGCTTAGTAAGTTTTTGGGGAGGAAAGCCTGCGAGGCAAGGCCGGTTTCAAATCGTACGGTCCTGGCATATGATTTGTAGTGACTGGCATTGCCATTTCAGTGTGCCGTGTCGAGTATTGCGAGGACAGGCTTGGCTCTGGCTCTTGCATGCCTCACAGCCCACCTGCTTGCGTACTATTTCTCCGCGTAGCGCTCGTCGTCTTGTTCACCTCTTTGATTTGCTGTTTTAGCAGGATGCGCAGGTTTGCCTGGATTCCTTTAAAGAAGGCCCCTGGGCGAGGCCAAAGGTGGTATATATTTAAAAAAAAACGTGGTTGATCCCTCCCTCATAGAAATCGGAATAACACAAAAGTAAAGCGTGCCCTTAAAGAAGTAACTGAATGTTTACTGTACATTGATATAAGAAAGCTTGCACAATGTGTATTGATGTCTGGCAGCTATAGCACCGTTTAACGTGGATGCTCCCACTTTGATTCTTGGTGCTACGTCTTTATGCCGACAATTAACGTCCATGTTCAATGATTAAACAAACCCTTGTGGTAGCTGAAGTAGTTAACAGTGAAAGCGTGATCAGATAACGAGTTATGATAGTCAGAAGAGCGTCGCATATTGGATGCAGAACTTGGTCGCCATCCTGCGGCATGTTAAAATGTGATCGAACACCACGGCCGCACTAGAGGGAAACGCAAAGCGCGTCGTGCCGCCCCGGTGGCCCGGCCGCAATTTCTCTCGGGGCGAGCGCGTAGGCGGAAAACGCGATGTTACAGCCAGGTGAGGCAGGCGCGCGTCGCCGAGCTACTTTTGGTTTGATTAGCGTGATGCTATGAGTGAGGACTGCGCTTCTACGACGCTTGCGCTAAGGTCGCCACCTCACGGTGTGTTAAGGCATTGACAAAATTGAACTTCAATTGAAAACGCGCCGAATGGGATGGACGTGTAACTTGTTGCAGGTGCTATTCGCGGAGGCCACAGTAATGACGAATTACTTTACTTTACCGCTCCGAGAGGGCAACACCACCTAGCCGACCGGGAGAGTGGTATATAAAAGGCGCGTTTGTAAAGCATCTAGAGTCTGTGGCCGTGGCGCAGTGGATAGCGCGCCCGGCATCTGTTGTTGCGGACCGAGCGGTCGTGGGTTCGATGTGCTTTGACGGAACTTTTTTTCTTTGTCATCTGATTGTGTACATTTTTTCGACGTCATTTCCGTGACGGAAATACGTCACTGAAGTCTTGGTGGACCCCGGCATAAAACACGTTCGTGTTAATAGCTTGAACTCTCTGAAGCCAACAGCGCACTTCTACTTTTTCTCCATCAAATCTCGTTGTAGTAAATAGGAAATGCCGTACCATTTTTTGAACGTTCTCACTCAGCGCCAGTCGAAGGTCAGATATTCACTTACATTTTAAGTGGCGAAAACGCTGCATATATATGCAGTAGTATACTTCCCTCAACCACTCGTGTTTGCGCTTCACTTGCTAGAATATAGTTCCCCGCCTGGACTTAAAGCCTTACAGATCGTAATAAACTTTCGTTTTTTTTTCACTTGTAAGCTGCAGTGTTCAAAATGTGTCATGTTGCAAATTTTTGAGCTCCACGAAATTGATTTATGGTGCACACGTAATGCCCTACTGCGACCTTTGAAAGTCAATGTGCGCGCCTTATTTGGGCAAAATAAAAGGCAAGAGAAGTCGAGGCTTCGAGAGAACGAGCAACAAAATGCAGCAAGCAAGTGGGCTTGCAAATAAAATGTGCACTCTATCGGACTAATAGAGCAATTAGTGTACTCCTGCACTAGTAATCTTGAGCGTAAATCACGCCGTGTCGTCAACCATGCCATATCGCGTAAAGGTAGTCTTAAGATACCCCCTATGGAACGGGGTGCTAGCTTGGTGCACACAGACGTAGCGACGAACACTAAGAGCTTCAAGGGGCATGCACGAAGTTTGTATTATCATTGTAATATACTTGTAGAAGGAACAAACAGGTGTTAAGGACATCTTAGTCGAAGTCAAGAAGAAGAAGTGGACATGGGCAGAGCATGTAGCGCGTAAGCAGGATAATCGCTTGTCATTAAGAGTGACTGACTGGGTTTCAAGAGAAGGCAAACGTTAGGTGACAGAAGGTTGGGTGGGTAGATGAGATTAAGAAGTTAGCAGGTAAAACATGGCAGCCACAAGCACAGGACCGGGTTGACTGGCGGAACATGGGAGAGGCCTTTGCCCTGCAGTGGCGTAGTCAGGCTGATGATGATGCAGAATATAACAAACGTAACTCGTACTTTTCTTTCTTTTTACGCCTTGATGTTTTTTTACGTAAGTGCGCTAGAAGGTATTTGCCCCTTTGTTCTCTATTGATCTGCTGCTCGCTTCTTTGGTCCCTCATGGCACTTCTGCAACCTATTGCCTTCTTTGTGGTCCCACATGAGTCGTACTTCTACTCGCGAGATCGTAACTCCTGAGCGGATGGCCAGTAGCCGGCTATTTCTCGATACCTGCGCGCAGCGAGAAAGAGACAAGCACTGCTACCTATGCAAAAGTTCAGTGGAGGAATAAATTCGTATTATTGAAATGTTGAAAAGTTCTATTCAAAATAACAATGGCTCAGGCGGTCTCAGAAGCCCTGAAGCCATGTGGAACAACTCAAGAAAAATACGCAGCGTGTCCATCCATACAGCAGCGGCAACGCAAATTCTAACTTTAATCATTTCTTTGCAATATAAGAAATAAGTTACTTTTTCCGCACATTGTCCGAACCCATCAATATCTGAACATCATTATGTTATTATGGGTATGCGATTTATTATACAACTCTCCCAATGTTTCCTCATCTTTGTATATGGTGACGGTGAAGAAGACTGCAGTAGAACTTGGAAATACGTAACTCTTTTTTTGGCCGAACTTGTGACCGCGAAACGGAAGGTCGAACTGTAAGCAAGCAACGCATGCCATATGCTGAAAGCGGCGAACAGAGCGCCGGCCAACGATAATCTGAACCGCGGGATGGCGCGTCGTCATTTATACATGCGGCATTGAACATTCGAGCTTTATCACTGGCCACCGCGTTAGTTCGAGAATAAACGCAGCTGTTCGGGTTTGCACGCTCAAGCCTAACAGATGATCCTAAAATAATCCCGAATGTTCCCAAACATTGTGGCGCGGTTTGCACAAGGCAGCAGCTATGCGTGCAATGGGCGGCTAACATAAAACATAGAAAGAAGGGAGCGTGTGTGGCATGTCGTATTACCGACCAAAAAAATTATTATAGCGAAGAAAGGAACAGTCTGAATGTGATGATATTGTAGGCACAATTAATATATGGAAGGACAGCGAAAAGCCATAAATAACGAATGATGTTTTCAGTTCATATACTCATATGTCTTAGCATAGTATTTAAATGAGAAATAGGTACCTATTTGCACGTTTCTGCGCTCGTAATCAGAACATTGGCACAGTGTCAGCTAGAGCCAAGGCAGGCGCACTTTCGGCCTAATTTCTTGGCTATTGCTAGTACTTTCACAGGCAACTGAAGAGTACACCAAGTGATCTTTTGCCATACCAACATTGTTATTTATTTAAAGATATTGTTTTAATATTTAGAATCAAGGATTGCAAATTTTTTAGCAAAGATCAGCGGACGCAGGTTTCTGTTAGTATTAACAGCTATCTTACAGTTACAGTTCGCAATGGCTGCACTCGCAACTTTAGCGTAATCTGTTGAAGTCATGATCAAGAATTCTCGTATGACATTTTCTACGAGGGCAGAGTAATAAGTCTCGGCCACAGTCAGTAATCAACTTATTCTTCAGGAATTATTCCACCGCATAACCTTCTTGTGACGCCAAGGCCGTCTTTTCAAATTTGTCGAATCTGATGTCACTCAGATTTCGTGAACCTCAGATTTGAGCCCAGATGCAACAGAAGAGAAGCATATGACTTAAGTGACTCCTGTCATTGTAGCTTAAGGGGCTAAGGTGTTGCGCTGCTAAGGCCTAGGACGCAGGTTTGTTCCCGTTCATGGTGGCCACATTTAAATGGGGGAGAAATGCAAAAGATCCTCACGTGCTTATTGCCATGAATGAATGAATGTGTTTTATTTTTTCTTTACATAATCAAACATCTGTAGATATGTGGGCCGGTAGCCACGAAAGGCTGCTTTGCGGTTCAGCGTAAAAAATATAAGAGATTAAGTGCAGAATTTAAGAGCACACTATTTTTGTACGTGTCATGAATTAGACTAAAGAAAAGTTTCATGAATTACATCTATTAAATCAATGTAAGTGACATAGAGATGCTGGTTCTCAAAGAATTATTTGCTACATTTCTCGAAATTACGTGCGGTTTTAAGCATTAGGGGTAAAATATTTCAAATTTTGGGGCCACTGAATTCAGTTACTAGGTCGTTGTATACGTTATAACATTCTGGTAAGTTGAGGTTAGCTTTTGGAAGAGATCTTACACTGCATGTTGAAAAAAACGACGTCATGAGAAATAGGACCATCACCACTTAGTGAATGTCGGTTTCAGGGGTGAGCAGTATTGCGATACAAAAGTATCGCGATAGTATTTCAGAGATACTTTTGAGTATCTGTATTTCTGTATGGAGATACATTTCAAAAATGTATTTCTATCTCAGTAGTGAAATACTTTTACGATGTATCGTTTGTATCGCGATACTATGCAGGACACGGGCATCTCGTTACATTTTTTGTCGGAAATGAGTGGAGGCGTGTTTCCAAGGGGGGAATGACGTTTATTTTTGTTTGTTTTTGTGCCAAGACAAGCAAAGGCGCACCGCCGGTCGCCGACAGAAAGGGCGGCGATGGTTTCCCCTCAAAAATAGAATCGCTCATGTTGTAAAGCGCGCGACGCCACAGACGGCAGAATGGCGGAGGCAGTGTTGTCGGCCTCTGCCAACAAAAGTCGCTGTCTCTCAAGGCCAATGCAGCACGCCTAATTTTTTTCGGGCGGCAAGCCATTACCTCGTGACCCCCAGTGCGGATACCGCCTTGGGACATGCTTCGCGTGCGTTCAGTTCTCAAAGCGGTGGCACTTCCAAAAGCACTTCCCGTAGTTGCGGCGGAAGTGACTAGAAGGCTATCTTTCTCGCGCTTTCAGCCACCTCGCCGAGTGTCAGGGTGCATTCCTAATTGATTACAAGCGTGAAACGGTCTTTCGTACAAGGCTCCCCCACCGCCGGAGCAGACTTCGCCTCTTGCGGCTTGCTGAAATGGGTGCTGGTAGCGACGGTGGAGGTGACAGCATTACTGAAGAGTGACCCTTTCGGCCCAGGCGACGAGTGCTCGCTGTAGTTTCTGATGGGGCGCTCTGAGCAGCTGTCGCTGTGTCCACGTCTGTTTAGAGAGCCGGAAGGAGCGACTTGGGAGGGCTTAAACCCTCTCACCCCCGAAGAACGTGATTTTAGAAAGCCAATGTCTGAATTGTGCTGTATTTACATATCGGGCTCCATTGCGCATAGGTAATTATGGCCGGCCTACATGGGCAGCGGAATCCTCAGCCGTCTGACTTGGCGCCGACCGGGTCAGACGGCTGAGGATTACGAAGATGGGACCACCTTCGGCTTCTGAATGGTCAGAACAACCCCACGTCAGGGCCGAAGTGTTTCGGTATCTAGATGACCCGAGAAGAGATATCGCCACGCTGCAGGGCTATCCGGCTATGAAGGCGGTATTTATTTACTATAACACGGATTTGTGATTGTTTGCAGCGGTAAAGTGACTTTTTCTCTTTCGCGAGTCTTGCTCTAAGGCCGAACCGACGCTGTCTAGAAGACAGCCTATTTGAAGTAAATCTTATGTGCAAAATAATTTTATACTCTTTCTCATTTCACTTGTGTTCATTAGTGATTCGAGTGATTTGCTTAAACTATGCTATTTCTAGAAGAGATGTCGCCAGGCTGCAGGGCTATCCGGCTATGAAGGCGGTATTTATTTACTATAACACGGATTTGTGATTGTTTGCAGCGGTAAAGTGACTTTTTCTCTTTCGCGAGTCTTGCTCTAAGGCCGAACCGGCGCTGTCTAGAAGACAGCCTATTTGAAGTAAATCTTATGTGCGAAATAATTTTATACTTTTTCTCATTTCACTTGTGTTCATTAGTGATTCGAGTGATTTGCTTAAACTATGCTATTTCTAGCATAGATCACTTTGTTGTCACCAAGTATGTCGATTTCGGTGTCCAATGCTTGTTACTGTTGCTGTGAAATAGTGTACTTTTTATTGCAATTGATACATGTGATTATGTCATTATTAATAATTATGTACATTGGAATCCCCCCCCCCCCCGGTAATGTCTTAATGGCGCTGAAGGTACTGAAATAAATAAATGAACTGAAAGTTTCAATGCGCTGGAACGTTATTTACAACATTATGCCGCACTTATAAATGTGTTTGCGGAGTAAGAGCATCCTTGACATACAAAAGTATTCCAGTATCTGTATTGCTGTATCTGTATTGTGGAATACTTTTTTCGTCTTATTGCGAAAGTATCTCTGAAATATCCCGTTACGGTAAAGAAATATATATATCAGTATCTGTATTTTAGGCTTCCAGTTCATGTATTTCGATATCAGTATTCCGGAATACTTTTCCGAGTATCTCTGCCCAGCCCTGGTCTGGTTCGATAATTGATGTAATTCACAACAATTTGGAACTTGTCTAGTACTAACGCTACACACACTATCGCTCTCAACATCTCCTTTTTATCCATCCTTTTCATTTTGATATCTTCTTCTGGTCCTCTGTAGAGTTGTCCACCAGCCACATCTGTGTGCAGCATTCCTGTTCCAATTAATTTTGTTTCTGCCTGTCTCAAAGTCCCTCATCGTTTTGGTATAAAAGGATAACGCTTCACTGTTCGTACTCCTTCTTGTAATTTCGATCATTTTTACGTACGTATGAGTCGCCAACTGCAGGTTTCGGCTTGGGTATGCGTGCGACGGCTAGATTATCTCGGAACGGTAGCGTATAAAGTAATGAATGCGTACATTCAAACTTGCCAAATAAAGCACATCGAGAATGCAGGCCAGATGTGTGTTTCGCCTTCCTTACTTCGTTACTCGTTCCCACCTAATAAAATACTCCACGCTCAAGAAACCTCGCGCAAAGGCTCTTGAGCATGTGAGCATCAGCCCATGAAATACTCGCGAATGGAGGTAGTTGATTATATATGACAGGTGAGTACCTAAAACGGAGAGTGCTGGGAAAAGTTGCAGACACTATAAGATAGAGTGGGAGTTTCGCTAGCGCTGTAGAGTGTCACGTAAAAGGTTTGGAATCTTCCAGAAATTTACAATAATATTTCTTCCCAAGCATCGCGAGCTGAAATTTTATATTAGCCCTTTCAGTCACGAATTATGATGCACTGTCTGGAAATGCACAAAACTTCCATAGCATGATTTCAAGGAACTCAGTAATACATTTCAAGAAATAAAATGAAGGAATGTGTTGTTTTGTGTGAGTTACAGTAATTAATGCTAATTAGCGTGTAATTGAATATCTAATTATTCTGCAATCAGTCAGCTTCAATCCTTGCATAAAAGGAATCAGCTATTAGGCCCAAAATGCATGCACAGTTTGTTTTTTGGTTGTATGCTTTTTCGAGCGAAGAAAAAAAATACTCTTGACGTTGGTCTTCGAACGTCGCACGTCGAACGATCGTCGAACATGGTAGTGTCTCTAGCAAAGTAAGAATCTGCAGCAATGTACAGCATAACGAAGTTAAATAAGCACTAGCTGTCCACTCAGGATGCCTGCACGAATGTGCACACTAAGTTCCAGGTCATTTGAAGAAACACGCGGTGCGTGATGCGACTTCGAAGTTGATGTGTACATATGTACACACCGTGACTGAAAGGGTTAGGGATGAGCATCTGGGCAAGGTGCAGGTGAGCACTGTGGGGGAAGCGACAGACTAATTCGCACTGAAAGCAAAAGGAAAACAAAAATACGCTTCATCAACACGCAGAGAAGCGGTTTGTACACTTTTCGATGTGAAGACTCTCCCGGCTGGCATGCTTAGGTCTAGCACCAGACGTTTCCATACATTCTTTCTCCTACGACGTTAATGGCAATTCAACGCGCCTTGCATGTGCTCCACCTGCACTGTGGGACATGCAAGCTCCACCGCCTCTGGCTGTGATAATAAAACGAAATACGTGAGATGCGCGTTTTTCTTCTACTTTATACACGAGCATTAAGACTGCTCGTACTGGAACTAGTTAGCTAAGGTTACGACGAGAGAGGCTTCAGGCATGAGACAGCCATGCATACGACTAGCACCGCGATTGGATTCTTTATTTGAAACTTACAGGGTCGATGAAAAGAAACGGGAACTGCACGGCGCGTTTGCGCTCCGCCGCTTCCTTTTGCTTTCGACGCGCTCTTACCTTGGTGGCATAAAGACTCTTGAGTCGTTCTAGAATGTATGTTAGATGACTCTAGTGTCTTCTCATTACCATCTAGGCTAAACCAGCTTGAACAGAAATGCGAACAGGGGAGCGCGCAGTGAACGCACTGTTCGAGCTTTTGTTGTAAGCTCTCGGACCGTGCTTCAGCTGCCGTGTATTTAATGCAGCTTACGCTGCCACTGAAAAGATGGATGCCTGAAATCGAGTTCCTCATTCATTTCCTCTACTCTTAACTTTCGGGTATTAACCGCTGTCAGCGACGTTTGTAATATACATCACCCTAACAATTTTCATGTTTCCCTTTCTCGACTTAATTAGCATTGCTTCCTGTTCACACTACTAATTGTAAACATAGCGATAGATTCCAGCACGTTCCACAAAATTCTCAATAATATCCAGCCCTTAGACTTGTTTGTCTAAACAGATTGTGAGCCTCGCTTTCTAGATTATATGTAGTGCTACTTACTGCCGTCGTAGAACAACACCGGCACAAAGTGACATCGCGTCGCGCTCTGCATAATTCAGGCAGCGAAATTTGCTGCCTTGTAAGCATGTATGCTTTCTCAGTGGTGTCAGCTGTGGCGTCAACAAGCCAGGGGAAAGTTCCTGCTTTTACAGTAGAGTTGCAGTGTGTGCAAATTCAAATAGCTTGCTGGAACCCAAGACATTTCAGAAGTAATACTTTTTCATTCGCTGAATTTGGGAACTGATAATGTAGACTTAAATTCAGGATATATAACGCACTGACTGTTCTTTTTTTGACATGATCTAGGGAGTTGAAGCTGCGAATGACACAACGAACAAAATATGCACTTATAAATTACTACATTGATCAATATTTTACCGCAGGATTATTATCTTCGACAGAACCCTTCTTATTATCTCACTGAATTGAAAGTTCGAAACATGTTGATCCGTGTAGAAAATTGACGTTAACCGGACATGACGCGTGTATCATAGCAGTGCATAAGTAACGTTTATTACCTTGTTATAGAATTAAATAGCCAGCAGTGAACCACAATTGACGTTGCACCACACGATTCTTGCGCATAAGGTCTTTCTCCAAAGCAGCTTCAAGACTTGGCATGGCTCTGTGGTGGATTACTTGAGTGCCACACAGACTGACTGGGTACGATTACTACCCGGATCCTGATTTTTATTCTTTGCATTCCTCGGGTCAACGCGGCTGCTGTCACTTTTTTTGGCGCTCTCCCGTTTAAACTAGCAATGTATGTTCTCGCCGTTACTAGCTAGATATACACTGCGACTCACGTGTGGCGTATACCCGCATACAATGGCCCTGTTGTATGCGGGTATGTGCCACACTTGACTGGAGCAAATGGTTTCGTGACGTACAAGCTAGGATTTTCGCGTAAATCATATCATCACCAGACAGACATGTCTGTCGTACCCTCATACCCTCCGACGCCAATTTTGGCCAATACTATGATAAGGAGGCGGCCACGAGAGTGTCCAGGCGTAAGCCGCTGGATAGATAAATACTTAGATAAAAACGCCCAATTCGCCTTTGGTTCTCTAAGAAATGCTTCGCATTTAGTGTCTCAAATCTGCACAACACTGTACGCAGAAGCGGCAGTGCAGCTCATAACATCACAGCTCTTGCTCATCATTTTTGGCATGACTAAGGTGTATGGCAACCCATAATACCATTCCCCATGCAGATTAAAAGAGGAATTCATGTATATGCTACGATATGCAATGCGCAGTTAGGCTGCAGTTCTTGGTGGGCACCGTAATCTTATCGCGAGGAAAGAAACTTTTCGCCTTTATAAACTATCCTAGAGGGCTTACTGCGAGTACGAATACAGTTGCGAAGGGCCCACTACGTCATATTGCATCATTTTGCGGGTTGGCGAATGAGCCCATTACGCGTGCTTATTCAACTGCAAACTGCGTTGGTGTTGTGGCTGATTATGATGGTCAATAATTCCTGAGCGCTTTGTAATGGGTGCTCCTTTACACCTCCCACTCGTTGTGGATTTTAGGTGGTGCGACGCCTGGCACGGATTTGCGCTTCTGCCACGCAATTTTGCATGTGGAAACGCGAATTCATGCGCTACATGAAACCTGCATAGGTTTTTTTTTCCGAAGCAGCCTAAGGAACTGGTGTCGTGGTGGTCGGACACCTGCTTGCCACTCAGTAGGCCTGGATTCGATTCCAGCTCGGAGCCATGATTTTATTATTTTCGCTGACGGACAAAGCCGATATTTCCCTCACAGCCAACGACGACGCCACCGACCCCAGTACATCTGCGAAAGGAGGTGTCTGACGCTAGCGCGTTAAAACGCAGAATAACCATCTCTGTTATAATTCTAATACAAACAAGACGTGCTGTTGGCACGTCTGAGCGTACGAATGTTAAACCCTCGCCTTGCTTGACGACAAAAGTAATAAATGAGCGCTGTTCCAAGTTGATTACAGACAACCGACCTCTAAATAATTGTTACATTTGTGCAGGAGGGGAACAGTGGTGTTTTTACCGAGATAGAACGGCACGCTCATACTACAGCGGGGTCGAATGATAATAGCTAATTCACCAAGACCAAACAGCACCCAAAGCAGAGCAGTAAAAGTGCTTTCTAGTAAGGAATACTAGGCTCAAGAACATAACATGCTAACGAGCTGCCTTCTAATGCGGAATATGAATACCAAAGGCTTCACACGGTCCAGCAAAAGGCGGGGCCAGAACGACATGCATGAAGTTTGATTTTATAGGAGGACATTTCAACCACATTAGGCGCGCTGAAAGATGGCTCTATCTATCTCACTATTCTTGCCACCATATAGTTGATGTATTTCTGGTCGGACTTTATCCAATGAAAATATTCATGTGAATGCGGAACACTAGGCGCAACCTAAGAGCTGCTTAACTCGGCAAGCCCTGAATAGGCTGCCTTCTAGAAACGCCCAAAGTGCCTTTGGTTCTCTTAGAAAATTTTGTATGTAAAATCTGCACAACCCTGTACGCAGAAGCAGCAGTGCAGCTCATAAAGTCATCTCCACAACCAAAAAGTGGTCTTGGCAGTTACATAAGCGGAAAATGCCGAATAAAAGAAGTGGTGCAGCGGATCTCCCAATTACAAAAAATGTGCTCGTTTTCATTCTCCGGTCTTTATCGACCGACGAACAAATAAATAACGCAAATAGATGGCATAGAGAAGACACAGAGTGAGCGCAAAAGGAGCAGCTTGCTCAGCATCCATGAAAGAATGCATAAAGCACAAAGAATGAATCTCTTTTGCTAAAGACCAAAGCCTGATGCCATTAAACAAAAGGAAAGTCGCCGGCTTGCCTCCGGCTTAAGGAAAGTCGCGCGCTCACTGTGCGCCAATCTCGAACCTTTCGAGAACGAGCAGTACGGCGAAAACAAACAAAATAAAAGCGCGTCAATCCTGAACAAATTATCGGCGACCCTTCCAAAGCAAGGATCGGTTGACAACGAGGCGAGAAGAGCGACCGTCTGCTAATTACCTAGTGGTGCAATTACGTACTACTTGTCTTTTTTTCGGCTAGGTTGCCATGCGCTGGAACTGTAGAAGTGCAAGCACATGCCGCGCGAAGGGAGAGTTCGAAAGAGGCAGAAACGATTTCCGTCGGAAACAGGGAAGGCTATACGTGACGGCACAGCTGAACACGCGCACACGGGTTGCCAGTTTTAACCGTTGTCGTCGTGGGGTAGATGCTGAAACGTGTTGTTAATGCTGTTCGTCTAGGACCTCCGACAAGAATTTCGCTTCGACATACATTGCTTCCCAAAGTATAGTCATTTGTAAGCGCGCTTTTTAATTATTCATCCGCGTGCAAGGCTCTACACAGTATCCCTTTCAACCTCGCCCAATGTCTTCTCGAGACTCCCCGCATGTTTTATCTTTCCATGTCCATTGCAAAACTTTTCGCACAGCTGATTCTGCACCTCTACATATGTATACTTTGTTTCTTCTGGAAAAAAGCCGGCCGATCCCACGCATTGTGGGAATCGATGTAATGCGAAGCAGCCAGCAAAGAGTTGCATACATCGTCTTGTATGTCATTGAGAAAAATGCGTGTCATGGTTTTCATGTTAACTCCTATTATTTATGTTCGTCACACAGTAACGTCGCGCAATACCAACCTCGGGGTCGATCAAGCTAGAGAAACGGCCGCCAGCGCCCCATAAGCGTGGCACGCAAGTCATGCTGTACATGACATACGTGTCATGACTTTCATGTTAACTCGTGCTTTTATGTTCGCCACACAGTCACGTCGCGCAATACCAATTTCGGGGTAGAGCAAGCTAGCGAAATGGCCGCCAGCGCTCCATGAGCGTGGCACGTAAGTCATGCTGTACATGAGATGCGTGTCATGATTTTCATGTTAACTCGTGTTATTTATGTTCGCTACACAGTCACGTCACAAGATACCAATTTTGGTGTATATAAATCTAGCGAAACCGCCGCCAGGCGCCCGATGAGCGTGGCACGTAAGTCATTCTGTACATGACATGCGTGTCATGATTTTCATGTTAATTCGTGTTATTTATGTTCGTTACACAGTCACGTCGCGCAATACCAATTTCGGGGTAGATCAAGCTAGCGAAACCGCCGCCAGCGCCCCATGAGCGTGGCACGTGAGTCATGCGGTACATGACATGCGTGTCACGATTTTCGTGTTAACTCGTGTTATTTATGTTCGTTACATAGTCACGTCACAAGATACCAATTTTGGTGTATATAAATCTAGCGAAACCGCCGCCAGCGCCCCATGAGCGTGGCACGTAAGTCATGCTGTACATGACATACATGTCATGACTTTCATGTTAATTCGTGTTATTTATGTTCGTTACACAGTCACGTCGCGCAATACCAAATTCGGGGTAGAGCAAGCTAGCGAAATGGCCGCCAGCGCCCCATGAGCGTGGCACGTAAGTCGTGCTCTGCATGACATGCGAGTCATGATTGTCATGTTAACTCGTGTTTTTATGTTCGTCACACAGTCAGGTCACAAGATACCAATTTTCGTGTATATAAATCTAGCGAAACCGCCGAAGGCGCCCCATGAGCGTGGCACGTAAGTCATGCTGTACATGACATGCGTGTCATGATTTTCATGTTAACTCGAGTTTTTATGTTGGTCACACAGTCACGTCGCGCAATACCAATTTCGGGGTAGATCAAGCTAGCGAAACTGCCGCCAGCGCTCCATGAGCGTGGCACTTAAGTCATGCTGTACATGACATGCGTGTCATGATTTTCATGTTAACTCGTGTGATTTATGTTCATTACACAGTCACGTCACAAAATACCGATTTTAGTGTATATCAAGCTAGCGAAACTGCCGCCAGCGCTCCATGAGCGTGGCACGTAAGTCATGCTGTACATGACATGCGTGTCATGATTTTCATGTTAACTCGAGTTTTTATGTTCGTCATACAGTCACGTCGCGCAATACCAATTTCGGGGTAGATCAAGCTAGCGAAACTGCCGCCAGCGCCCCATGACCGTGCCACGTAAGTCATGCTGTACATGACATGCGTGTCATGATTTTCATGTTATCTCGTGTTATTTATGTTCGTTACACGGTCACGTCGCAAGATACCAATTTTGGTGTATATAAAGCTAGCGAAACGGCCGCCAGCGCACCATGAGCGTGGCATGTAAGTCATGCTGTGCATGACATGCGTGTCATGATTTTCATGTTAACGCGTGTTATTTATGTTCGCCACACAGTCACGTCGCAAGATACCAATTTTGGTGTATATCAAACTAGCGAAACGGCCGCGAGCGCACCATGAGCGCAGCATGTAAATCATGCTGTACATGACATGCGTGTCATGATTTTCAGGTTATGACTTGTCATTCATGTTCGTCATACAGTCATGTTACGCCATACCAATTTTGGTGCACATTCGATGAACCAAGCGACCAGGAGAGTACAAAGTCGTAGGCGGCTAGATAGATAGATAGATAGATAGATAGATAGATAGATAGATAGATAGATAGATAGATAGATAGATAGATAGATAGATAGATAGATAGATAGATAGATAGATAGATAGATAGATACGCTCAAGTTCGCAGAAGTTCGCTAAGAAATGCTTCGCATTTAATAAGCGCTTTCATAATCTCCCGTCTGCTACGCATGAAATTTCTGGCACGTGTTGTTGCTCACGAGTAGACATGTGCGCCAGACCCAAAATCACCGACGGCGGCGCGTGAATGGTGGTGGTGGTAGTGGTTATTAAGGAAAAGAAAAAGGCACCTAATTTCTGTCTGCCTATAGGCGACACGGCGCAGTGCCTTGTAGGGGTGGGGGTAAGGAGGGAATAAAAGGAGAGTAGGAAAATAGAGAGAAAAGTGATAGGAGCACATCATTGCACTGGCGGCGGCGCGGCGCGGGGTGGGAGAGGGAGGGAGGGCGAAGCAGTGAATGCGATAAGTAGACGCCGAAATGTTACATGAACGAGAGCTAGCTGTTAACTCTTTTTGCTCCGATCTCACTTAACTCTACAAAACGCGGTGTATGGCAATACGGCCGCTCCCGGGAGAGAACCGGTTTTCGCTCAGTTTGTCGTATCAGTAATCCGAGCGCGAAGCAGTGAGATCACAGCGCTCACAGTGCGTGAAAGGTACACGAGCCATTCGCTGGGGGATGTCTGCCGAAACAGCGCGCGTGCCAGTGCTCTCGACCGCGCCCTTATAGTCAATGTTCACAGCTGCTACTCGAGTTACGCAGCCCCTCTCCCCAGACATCCCTTCCTGCTCCTTCGCCCAACAAATGACGGGCGGGGCGTTTCCTTCTGCTTGAGGAGCATTCGATGGCAGGCTTCGCACGCGGGTTGATGTTATTCCGAGTGACGGAGATAGCCAGCTTGTTTCATTTCTGCTTTAGCAATGTTCCTTGCCAACGCTCGCAAGCTTTTACTCGCGTGTAGAACATACAATGCGCGGAGCGGCGTTATCGATTTAGAGTTTATACGGAATATGACGGCGATAGTGAAAACCTATCCTGAGTGTCTCTGCAATTCCTAACGCAATCAAAAATATACAAAAAACCGTCGAAGCGAGCTCGCCTTATTTCTGGAAAGTTGCATCGTCTCCGCTGTAAAGAGTGTCTCCGTTGGAAGAATATGATCCTGCACCTTTATCATTGGTTTCGTTCTCGCCTTCAATACCCTTCTTACAGGGGACATCTCCTCGCCACTAATTTCTTCAGAAAGCACGCGTGCACTAAGCGTTGAACCCATCATGATTTCGCACTTGTCGGCTACAGTCTGTTCTCTCTGCATGCGCGGTTGCAAAAGCACAAAATGGAGCGAAATCAGTTAATCGCGCTCGGTAGTCGTGCGAGAGAAGCAAGAGCGGGTGGGCGGCTGCGTAGCAAAGCAGTATGGGAGACAATTAACAACTGATATTTCTCGTATATGGACCAGTCGAGAGTATGTACCCTGATGATGTCACGTGAATCACTGTTCTGTCATCACGAAGTGCACCAAAAGATAAGAAACGCCAAAAGAGAATAACGCGCTCGTTGTTTTTGTTTTTTGTTGTATTTTTAGAGGCCGTTAGAGGCCCTTTATAAAAACAGGGCGTGCAAACACGGTCACAGGAGAGTAGTCAAGACACCAGAAACGCCGCTAACTGAAAAATCACACAGCGGCGGAACCGAAGGTAGACACAAATAGTTATCTGCGCATTCCCACGTAAGAGGCCATTCCTATCAATCAAGTGCGAGTAGTGGTCTACGTGAGAGATAGCTGTTCACTCTGTCGACTTTTCTCTAATGTCCGTGTTTCCACGTCAAGTCTTCTTAACATGAATACCTACCAACTAGCTCAGCTATATTCTAAGTTTGCCATTCTCTTTACTTCTGTATTTATTTATCGATTAGCTCGAGTGAGAATGAAAGGAAGAAGTGTACTAACGCACCAAGATATATCTATTACTTATCTAATTTAGTTATTTATGCACAGTGTACTAGGTCGAAGACTCCAAGAATATGCTTTTCAGCGAGTTGGGTCGTCGCCCTTCAAGGCTGGAGGACGCGGCAGCGTTAAGGTCAGGCAATACTCGTGATATTTCTGGAGAAGAAAAAGATACTACAACTTCTGGCGAGCTATTCTCGATGCGTTCATCCAAAGGAGATGTCCACAGTCCATTTCGGCAGAGCGCATTCAGTGATTAGAAAAAGCGGTGAGCCTTGATGTCGCCTCGCTCTTGACCAGGTCGCCGCACCGTACCCGCAAACACATAGTGTAAGAAGAGAGTGGACGAAATGCACAGAAACAGGAACTTTTCAAGTCTGAATTTGCATATGAATGTGTCCCAGATGTTTGAGAACGATGCAGGGAATGCGTACCGATCTTACAGCTGCGTTAGACGAGGAGCCGCCTTGAAACTAAATCGATGGTTAACACGATCAAAAGACATGTGCACCGAAAATCGGATCTCTGAGGGCTGCGTTCGGTGCATTGAAGCACATTCCGTCCCTCTAATTTGTGTCGAGAGTGTTTCAAAGCTTCGTGATGTCATGATGGCGCTGCAGAACAAGAACCGGAAGCAGAGGGCGCGCTTCTCGCCGAACTCCTAAAGTGACTCGATGTCCTCCTCGGCCGCCGCTCCGTAGGGAGTGGAGACAACCGCGTCGTCTGCTACGGCGTCCGCCATTTTCACGCCGGCTCCGATCTAGGGGCGCATTGACGGCGCGCGTGAGCCGTTTACAGGCGGTATGGAGGCTTTGCGTAGACTATAATGCTGCGGAGATGTATTAATGTGTTATCCTGGTTTAATAAATATTTGTTATTATAGTTTAGTCTAACAGCACTAATAAATTCGCCGCTTCATGCCATGATATGCTGCTGCCTGAAACTGCTTTTAAACGCCCTGCGACCGGTTGTTGGAGTGATAGGTTATTTACTTTAAAACGAAAACGGCATCGTTTGACACCGGTTGATCTTGCTCTGCGGCTGCAAAATAACGCGTTGCTCTGGCTTTAGTGTAGAGCAATGGGTAATTGAAGGTCGAATCACCATATTACTTGGCATTTCAGCTCTTCAGGAAGACTTGCTGTGCTGGTTCAAAACAGTCATTCTGCAGCAATGATAATAAAGTTACTTGTGGAAATGTCGACAGGAAAGGTAACCAATTAATAAATGACCAATGAATACTTGATTGTTGTCAGTATATTCAGATCCAATTGCATATTTTTGTTATCTATTAATATTTAGTTGTCACGCATTTGGCAGAACTCATGAGGTAAAAAATAATCGGCTTGCAAAATGACAATTTAATAAATTTCAACACGTAAAATAGCAATATCCTTCTGCGGCTCTACTTGGCAGGTGAAAAAACAAAATAAGATATACTTCACAAAGAGAAACGAAAATATCTCAATTGTGCTTAATACAACACGTGATTTCAAAGTTCACTGCAGATTCACTCCTGCACATGTCTTGCTTGCATGCCTGTTAGCTCCCTTCACCGCGACTTGACGCAGATGCACGCGCAGCCTCAGCCTCACGTAGTTTGAAATTAGCAGCTTTTCCACAAAATTATTCGTGCTGCTGACAGCATACTGCCAACTTCGGCCGCTGAACCTTGTTTAGGTATGCAGCCATAACCTTTAGGGGAGATTTCATCGAAAATACGCTCTCGGTCCAACCCGTAACACATTACTAGAACTAGAGAAGACAGCGCGCAGCATGCCGTCCCAATCTCTTGGCATACGAAAAAAAAAACACCTTTGGTAGTATTCCACGTAACGTCCAAGTTTGCGTGCGCTGATTACGAATTAGGACTCCATACGCTATTTCTAAAACTGGTACAGACACGCGCAGAACTTTACAATGGGATTTGTCTTCTGAATGCTTTACACTCACAGCTAAGAGATAGCGTAACTTGTAAATTACTTCGCACCGCGCTGTTTCTCCTCAACGAACATTCTCGCGAACGCGATGTATAAGGAAAAATCTTTCAATCACCACCTTCGTGCTACAAAAATATTGCAGAACAAACAAATATTTTGAGGAATTGCGTAATACTCACATTGCACACGGATGAGGTGTTTGTAGGCTGCCAATTATCGCGCTTGATCTTAGCCACCCAGAGAGTTCAATTTTTTAGGGGCGAAGCTCCTTACAGCGGCACCCGTTCGTCCCTCGTAGCGTAGTATGTAACCAGTCTTACGCTTTGACCTGCAAGGTGGTGCCGGTGGGAGATTTTTCCTGTGCGTTGTTGAACAATAAAAAATTCGCAGCGTTAGCTAAAAGCCGACTTCTTCTGTCTCTCATTCCCATTAGCAGCCATTCTTTACCTCCAAGGTAGTGCCTGGTGAGATTTCTCCTGTGCGTGAATAAACAATAAAAATTTTGTTCAAAACGCCGTTGATTGATGAAATAAACCAACAAAAGACGCCAGATGTTTTGTAAAAGCAAAACGAAAGAACGCCAGATGTTTCTAAAGCAAAACGAAAAGACGCCAGATGTTTTCTAAGCAATGGTTTTCTAAACAATGTAAATTCACAGCGTACGTGTAAAATTAAAGTGCGCTGCAAGTCGTCATAACTCATCGAACCTTTAGTATAAACGCGCCCGATCTCACGTCGGTGATGATGTACTGGGCAGAATTCACGAAAGATTCACGGTTTACCGTTGAACCTCCCCAGCTTCGCCCACTCATCATCATTCACTCCGTGGATATGCTGTGATTTTTTGGGTCCCTCGGAAAGTTGAACAGTCGCCAACCGTTGCACGAGTGGTTTGAGCACAGTGGCACACAGCCAGTGGCATAGTCGGATTTTCTTTTTTTGTTGTTGGGGGGGCACCTCCTTGATCCGACATTGGCTCTGGGCAGATAAGTGGGGCCGAGTGTCATTTTGTGCTCTGTATCCCATGGAAAAAAAAACATCGCCATATCCACGAATGAATGATGTTAGAGGAGCTTGCTAGGGGATGATCGGGTAACCCGCGAATGCTCCGTGCACATTCCTCTACCATCGTATATAGACGTGACAACGTTGTTATATATGCATTACATAAACAATGTTTATTAATGTAAGGCTGGATACTCTATATACATTTTGATGAAGTATATATACATTTCGATGAACTATAAACATTATATATACACAAGAGATGTTTTACCAAGTTCAAGAAGGGCGTCCCTCGATGAGTTCGGGGACTGGTTTCCCTTTAAAGATGATTGCTTTATGATGGATGGACTATATACATTACATATACACAAGAGATGTTCTTTTACAAAGTACAAGAAGGGGGCGTCTCTCGATGAGCTTGGGAACTCGTTTCCCTTTAAAGATGATTGCTTTATGATCAGTAAAGTATGTTGCCAAGGGATCATCGATGATGGGACGCAATGGAAAGTTCGAGAAGGCAACATCGACACAGGTGCCCCTGATGGTGGTGGGACGTTTGCAGTCGTACAATACGCATCGGAGAGCGTAACGTGACATCATGTGTTGGCTGGTGATTGGCAAGGCGAGATCTTCCCGAGCTGCTGCTGCGTTGCGAGCCCATCGCGCTGCTGCCGTTCATGCTGCGGAGCGGCAACGAAGTGTGTTCACTTAGTGAGCTCCCGGCCAAGAGAAAGGAAGCCAGCGAAACGAGAGGTGCGGCCCTCGAGCAGTCGCGCTTGCGCCGAGCGTGGTGTGTGCTGACTTGAGCGGCGGCGCCATCTAGTGAGCATTCTTGAAATCACCAGAGAGAGCGCAGCTGCGCCGAGCGTGGTGTGTGCCGCCGCGCCGACGGTCACGTAGGTGAGGACAAGGCGCGAGCATAAGAAGCTTGGCGAGCAAGCTCCTAAAATTTCAGGGGGGGGGGGGGCGCCGGGCTCGGTGACCCCCCTCCCCTGGCTACGCCACTGCTTAAAGCAGCCAGGCATTTCACATGAAAGCGCTCAAAGAACGCCGTAGTTACAACCAACGTTACTAGTAGTAACGTTGGTCGCAGCCACATCAAATTCCTGCCGACTACCGCCACGTTGTAGCCACGTCTGAACACGCACGCTCGGCGTGAAAATAGGCGGACAGTGTCACGAAAACCGGTTTTCGCGACAGGAACTCAGTCAAAGGATGTCTCCACTCTCTAGGGAGGGGCGGGCGAGGAGGACATTGAGGCACTCTACGAGTTCCCGCTATTCAGCGTCCGCTGAAATGGACTGTTCATTACATGGACACATCCAGAAGCGCTCCTCCGGCGAAGTGCTGTATTTTATTTCCAGATTATTCATTCAAATTAAAAGAAAAGACTAACGGAGGCGAGCCGCAATTAATGCGCGGCGGCGGTGGCGGCGGCGTGATCTCTCTTGGGACTTCGGCGGTGGCGCGAGCGGCGTGACCAAAACAGGCGGAGGCGGCACGCGGCGCGGCGGCGCACACCTCTACTCACGAGTACTTGCCCGTTGTGAGCTATTAGAGGTCCGTGAGCTAAGAAGTCTCTCGCGCGAATGCTGTTTTTAAAGCCAATGCAACTTTCTATCGTCCGACGAATTACAGTGCATGTATTCTTGCAGAAAACAGCGGCGCAACGACACCGGAGAACTGTAATTTAGTGGAAGAAACTTGAAAACGGAAGCGAGTGGAAACAGAAGTGAGCGGAATGTTCTGCGCATGTCCTCCAAGAGCCTTTATATTGTGAAGCTTTCATGAAAATAAATTTAGTTGTGAGTTGGCGTTCTTTCTGTCTCTTCTTGTTTCTTCGCCGATACAGCCTTGCGCCACGTATTTCAAGTAACAACTGGTAACGTTTTGCCGAAAAAGCAGCTGAATACTGATGCGAAATGCATTAGCAAAACACTCCAGGCCGATCATTTTTGCCTGTACACGTTCTGCAGCTCTACTTAGCGCTCCACTCATCACACTGCTACTACCTCAGTTCTATTCAAAGCATTTCTCAATGTTCTCAAGCAATTCAATCATTTTGGCTGAGTGATAGCTAAAAAGAAACTTTCTCACTGGAATCGAAAAGCGATAGAAAATGCGGATAACAAACTTGTCCCTCATAATGAATTGTATTGTACAACGCAAAATACGAGAAGGAAGACACAGAAGCAGGCACGGAAATAAAAGAACGGCTATGGCTGCAGTACAAAGAGGGCGACGATGTAAGCTAAGACACGTAGTTTCATGCGCGACACAAACAACAGAATTAGCATTAGAGAACGTCGTTCATAAATTTACGAATCTGACACTCAATAACTCAGAAATTTATTAATTACCGCAAACGTAACACTGCGCTCCTTCGATTACAGCACCATTACTTCAGAAAAAAAAATTACGATTCCCTAATGTTTGAAGATTTTCGTACACAGGTCTTGAAACACCGTCTGGACGCACCGGGATTCTCACCTATGTTAGAGAATCCTCGGAATGCAGGAGGCTTCCCTTTGAAACGTTCGCTCGTGAAACTGCGCACTTTCGTATGCGCGCTAAAGTGCCGCCTCGAGTGCATGTCGCACCGGATGGTTGTTCGAAAAGCGACGATACAACCTAGAAACGCAAGGCGAGTGACGCCACAGATTCCGTTTAAAAGAGAAGGCTCGTTCCTCCTCCCGTTCGTGCTTATGTCCCTTCGCACAGGTTCAGAGCCTTGCGCGTAAAATTCTTTCACTCCATTTCGTGTCGTGAAGACTGACATGTCGATTGCTCCGTGTGACATTGCGACGTGATGCTGCACTATACACGCAGTTGGAGCAGTACAGTCAATGTTTCTCAGCATGCAGCGCATGAAACGGCAAAAAGCATGCATTGCGTGGCATAGAAACATCCATTAAATATAGTGCGAAGAAACTCACGTAGACACATTAATAGAAGAAACGATGTTACTACACCTAATGCGGGAGATGCATGGAATAAAAAAAAGGGCTGTCTTTACTTTTTGTTGTTGTCCTTTTTATTTAAATAGTGGTGCAATATCAATTTTGTGCTGCGTCCATTTCGAATCACAGCGTTATAAGAGGGCTTGTGCCTTGCTTGCCCCTAATTTCTGTGTGTTCGGCACAAAGTGAGATTAGGAAATGAAATGCTGCGGAAAGCCTGAATTAAACAAGAAAAGTTAGTATATCGCCCTTAATAGACCCCGGTCCGAAGGCACGTGATTAAGGTGGCAGCAACTCTCGACTCACTCCAGACAATCGGCTTACGAAGCAGACAAAAAAAAGAGATGTCCGTTGCAGGTACTTTATACCAGCACTGGCAATCGCCGATGAAAAGCAATAGTACTAGATGTGACAGATACAGTGATATTGTGTATAAACCTTAATAAATACTTGGAAGGAATACTTTTGCAGCTTGTTTGGGCAGTAACTAGCATAAGTGATGAGGTCCTATCGAAAGGTTTCTTGCCAGAGAGCTCGCTGTCTTAATCGTTTGGCTGGATGCCCGGTTGAACACGTTTTGTCTCGGCTGGGTACCCGTATGTTCTCGTGTTAGTACGAGGTGTTCTCATTTGAAGTGCTCGAATAATGGAGCTGGCATTTGGCGCAAGGTCGCTTGAAGGCCGCCTGAAGGCCGTCGAGAAATGGAAGCTAAAGCGTTCAAGAATGTATACTAACGTGTTCGTGCGATATCAATGTTCAAGGCGTCAGCGCCATATACTGTCGGCGTGGCATCGTGAGAACGTATATACCTGCAATTAGTGCATCAGAAAATGTCACTTGATCCTATCTTTTACCTTTTCAGTGAACATTGCTGTTTTTTGGCTGATGTATATTATGCAACGAAGCGTAAGAGATATTTGATTATTGGCAAGATGTAATGAAACAAATTGAAATCATTTTTTAATGTTCTCTCCTGCGTAGTCATCGAAAGCTATATTATAACCAAAAGACCCAACAGAGTGGATATTGCATTTTAACGACAAGATGTAGAGCACACTCTGAGCGTATTACGAAATTTAGGCTTTTTTCCTCACAGCAATAAATAAAAAACATACCGCTCGACCTTATATAGTCCTGTCGACATTTAACTCACCTGGGTGGGCACAGCGTTCAGAACAGCAGCTGAGGTCATGGCGGGTGATGTCACTATCATCAGTCATTACACTACCAGAGACACCGAGAGAGAAATAGGAGGAAGATATTAAGCACCTGCCATTGATTAATGAACGTTAATGGTTTTTCGTCCTGCCTTCGTGAGCTCGTGTTCGTCGACAGCATTCACCCTTCAAAATGTGCATGGCAGTGCCCCATCAATCAGAAAAATACAATACAGTGCTATGGAATTGAAGGCTATGGTCCTGTGTAGTTTGTCAGCATCATTCTATTTATCGAAATTCGGACGAAGGTGTGTATTTTTAAAATTTTAGCAAGATCTCAAATTAAAGAAGCGAACAGCTCGAAAACACCGTGCTTATTCCGACACACGGCATGTTGCATCAGAATACACAGCGCTTAATGAACACAAACACACGGGGTGAGAGCGAGCCCGGGCGCTGGCTGCCAACAGTTGGTTCATTGTGCTTTAACATATAAAAAGAAGGCGAGAAAAAGGTTGGAGGGGAAAGAGGGAAGGAAGAGGACTTATGCTCATGGGTGTGACGGCGACTTTAGACCAAGATGTTTCTGATTATTTTGATTATGAGTGTATCCTAATGGATCCGTACCAAGGAGCTCGCCTCAACACCCTCTTAGGTCACGGTCTTTTGAGTAGTGGTCTTGTCGTTTAAAAGTGATGTTGGGGTAGGTTTTACGAAAACTAACGAGGAGAAGGCGACAAAAATATATACAGAGCAAGGAGCGAACCATGGATCTACCACCTAATGGAATAGAGAAACGCGTTAACGGCCCCAGGTTTACGACGACTGAACGACGCTTTCGCTCGAAAGATTCCTTATCCACGACCAGTATCAATGCATGAACGACATGACCCGGTGGGTGAGCAAGTAGATCGGCGCGCTCACGGCACTTTCGTTATCGGGTCGTGCGGCCTTGGGGAGCGGCGAGAATGTGTTTTTTTTTTCGCGATCAGGGAAAGTGAGAGCGTGAAGACGTTGCGGTTTTAGTTCAGAGAAGACGGCTTTGAGATACTGTTGAAGAGTGAGGGGCTAGTCTCTTGGCTTATGAATAATTGCACTTCTTATCGTGTCGGTATTGCCGGCCGCTTTCGTTTCTTTCTGCACAAAGCATTCTCTGTTGTTATTACAGAGAGGTCCCGGCAGCCTCTATTTTTTCAGTTAAATTACGGCGAAAACTCTTCAAAAAGTACTCCTGCTTTAGTCTTGCTCTCGGCGTTGCATCCTTGGTTCAGCAAGGCAAACGTTCCCAATTTACATTCAAATAAGAAAGCTCATTTCTTTTGATAAGAAAGAAGAATGCTGGCTTTAGCATGTTGTTTTGCCTTGAATACAACTGCTTTTACTCACACAAGTCAAGAAGAATTTTGCCGTGAGGCATATCCAGGGTCTGTTATTACGTTATGTTAGATCAAGTATTTTGTTCATTGTGGCAAACGCGCACACGCCAGAGCGTTTACAGACAAACCCAACGTATACAGCATAAATACTCAGCATAAATAATTTGACACACTACTATCCAATTTTTTTTTGCAATCAAAGGAAATTACTTGGACCTACAGACAAACCTTCCGACATTTCGCATAAATCAGTCAAGGGCGAAAGCAGATTACGTTTATCACCTTTCGGGCGTACAAGCACAACTGCGAAATTCAACACTCTGAGACACAATGAACGCAATAGCAGCATAACGGATGTGTCGTGCTAGAGAAACTAGTTGATGTGGCAGCTGTACAAAAGACAGCCATGCCGGTACTCTGCAGTTTTTCTTCAAAAGTATACTGCCTTGCTGACATGAGAACTTCCCTGACAATTCAACTTCGTAATTACAATTGTCTACATCATTTTGTTACATTCTTGTTTCCATTCTGCATTAAAGTATTTAATTTCACTTTATATAAGCTACCCGCATCAACGAGTGAGCAATTATTTAATACTTAGGCCAGAGATGGTAATCAAAGTAACATTTTCATAACTTTGAGTAACACCGCAAACCATGCAACGTGTTCTTTTTTCGTGGCTTATATAAACAGTACTATTTAAAGTACCAAATTAAAACAAGGCAGATTGAGAGGAACGTTTAAATGTGGAAACCCCAATTTTTGTGATAAAATATGAAATGTACAGGCAGCATACCCATGAGTAGGATTTCATTTGTTTTGACTCAAGCACAAGAGGTCCAGCACGCCCTATTCTGCTAAGGAATTCATGTGTGATTCCGGACGTTTCTTTTTTTTTGAAAGTTGATCTAAAGATGGCCACCATAAGCAATACGGATACTTTAAATAGAAGGAAAGAACACTGCAGTGCTGTGAACCAGCAGCAAGGGATCGACAGAAACATTGATTCTTTCTGTCTATCTAAAAGGAATACTGTGTCAACCTATAGGAGGTTATGTGACCGAGGAGGGGTTGAGGCGAAGGAGGACTCTTGCGAGGCTTCTCACGTACACATAGAAGATGCGCTTAATTTACATAATTACAGGAGCTTTTGTGAAACAAGGCGTAGAGACGCGCCGTTACAACATAAGGGCGCAGTGCACACACGAGACGAGAGGGCCAGCGAGGGCCAGAGAGAACCCCCAGCGCACTCCCGACACGCTCCTTTTGTAGGCCTAGTGCTCTGCAGCTTTGAACCGAACAGGCAGCGCCACCAGACGCCCGCGGCGGAAAAGTTGGGATTGTCGTTTGTTGCTCCCGGGCGCACAGTCACGGTAGAAACGCAGGGCTCCTCGCCGAAAGGACGTAAAAACGTCGCAGTAGTCAGGTACTTTTTCGTACTTCTGCGTGCATGGCTGGCACAACAGCTGTAGGAACACCGTTAGGAAGCAACTAGCTTTAAAATTCTGCGGGTTACCTCAGAAGTCGGACGAAAATGAAAGACAACTCTACTGCAGCTGTGCGGGGCTGCGCAAGCAACGCCTCGAATTCCGTCCATTAAGTGTCCCCACACTCGTGCGTTTTTTCGCCTTTTATTATTTATTTTAAACGTATACACAAGCTTACAAGGTCACAAAGAAATAGGAAGATAGCAGGCGGACAACGGCCACCTAGAGGGGCAATGTGCCTGTCTGCGTCTTCTGCTCTCACGCGTGATTTCTTGCCAGCCAGAGCGGCGAGCAGGGGAAGCCGCTGCGGACACAAATTCGCCGCGTCCTCTTAGTTGGGAACGAAAACAGTTCGGTATGGCTCAGCACAAGTAGAGCACCTCCATTCGTACGTGGTAGTGCACGGTTTTCGACTGCACTCTGCATTTCCCAATAATGTCGGAAGATTTCATCGCGCACATCGATTCTTCTTTCAGAACACACACTGACCACTCGTGTGCAGCTTAGTACCAAGCGACCAAGAACTCCTTTTGAAACACACGTTATTGCAATTTTAGTCCTACGGAAACCGCAGAACAACACACGATCGTCGCTTCTTGTCCTCACGTTCACGCGCGGGCTGGCGGCCATGGCTGGCGATGCGCTTTCCTAGCAGACGACAACCAGTGACGAACTGATGGGCGCTTGCAGTCTCACTGTCTGTAAAGTGTGTGTGCGCGCTCGCCTGTGTGTGTGTGTGTGTACGTTGTGAGCGTGTTTGTGTGTGTGTGTGTGTGGGGGGGGGGGGGGTATTCTACTGTTCCCCGCGTGGTGTCCAAGGGACGCAAAAGAACTTGTTTGCGGCGCAAGCAGCTTTGTTTTGTCGGCGTTTTCTGTTCTTTTTTTTTGTTGGCAGGGCTCGCAGTTCGGTTTTCAGCGAAAAGGACTGAGAGGGGTAGCTCTTTCTCGAATGGCTTGAGGCGAAAAGGGGACAAAGTTTTCTTGAATGCTTACGTTAACAAGTGTCGCTGCATGCTGGTTTTTCGGCTACAGCTTTAAACGGCTGTAGTTCGAGAGGTTTTTCAGACAGGAAGGAAAACATAAACATAAGTTATCACAGCGTATATACACACGCAGACAGAAAAAAAAAGAACTACGGTGGCCCTTCTTGGAGAACAGTGGCCGCCGCAACCGTAGCCGCCACCTTGAAACATGCAGACGGGCCCGTAGGCCCGTAGGCCCGTCAATCCTAACAGTGCGCCGCTAACCCGATAGAGGGCGAGAACAGTAGTGCCACCTAAGGGACCTTAGCGCCACCATACCAGCTCTCGAGGTCTATAGCGGTCCGTGAACGCGCTAGACGCCGACTGCGTAGAGTAGGCCTGCCGATGCACGTTCCTCGCAGCGCACTAGGAGATTTCCCGCGTTCCTGTGGAACGCGGACCGCGTATGGCAGGTACTCCCATGAGCGTCCCTTGCAGGCCGCATCTTTGCACTGCCGGTTATAGCAGAGGAAAGTGAATTCCGTAAACATGATTTTATGCACTTATTATTTTTAATTTATTTGAGTTACCCTATACATAGATACAGTGGAATGAAACTCTAATGATGAGGCGGCGTTCATTGAATCCACTTGGTCACAGTGCGAATCACTATTCCGAATCGTTTATGGAACACATTGGCGACAACTTTCTGTGGCAATGAAGGGAAAGCTACAGAGCCACAATGCACGTATCCTACCGCTAATGAATGTAGTCCCACAAATGTCCAAGTACCCTGTTCGCGCTATACAATTCGTCATGTCATACCAACTAGCCCAAGCCGCTACCCCACAATTGCGTCCGTATTTTCTGCGTGAGATATATAAAATACTCCTTCATTTTCTACATGTAGCTTTTTGATACGGAACGCAGTACACACAAGCGAGATATATGTATTTATTTACTTTATTCGTTGTCACTTTGCGTTATTGCGTGCTTGAAAAAGTCGCGCCTTTTGCCCGTACTACCTTAGACGCTAAGCAGCGTTTGCGTCGAAATCCAACGCCAGCCATCACTTTATACCGCGTTACGAGACGCGCGCCAAACCGGCCTACTTCGCGTAGCAATACATGTGCAGACGCTCCGCCCCCGTAGCTTTCCCTTCATTGCCACAGAAAGTTGTCCCCGAGTATAGTGATAGCCTCCTGCTTAACTAAATAGGTAAAGTGTTTGTCTTTGAAAGACGGTTTCTTCGGGTTAAAACTCGTGACCAAGACAAACCTTTTGCCAAGAGAAAAGTTTTTCTAAAAATTCGTAAGGACTTCCGGGTAGCTTTGTGTTAGAGTGTGGTGCCACGGCCGCTACATAAAAAAAAAAACAGGTGCGGCCTGCTGCGTCGCGTCGCAGTCAATGGGCAAGCGCGTCCCGGTCGAGTTCACAGTTGCGGCCGCAGTTTTTGGTGAGGACGCCACTAGCGCGGTCCGCAAAGCAGAGGCCAGTTCGTGCTACCATTATGCAGCGGCCGTGGTGCTACAATGTGGTCGGCTCGGAATTTATGCGTTGTTCGTGTGCTTTTTTGTGTGATCGTGTGTGTGAGTAGCTTTCCTCGTGTTTGTTGCGCCTGAGTGCGTTTATTTTGTGTGCGCGTCTGTGGCGGACGGTTTTTTCCAGCGGTGAGGTGCCGCGAAGCTGTTGTGTGCCGCTGTGCAATTCAAACGCGAGAAGAGACGCTACTATGAAGTACCACGAATTCCCTAGCGATCTGCAGCGTCGCGAAGCGTGGCTGAAGAATATTTCTCGCCAAGGGCCATCAGGGAAAGCAAGTAAATGGGAGCCAAGCGACAGGTCGCTGGTATGTGCATTACATTTCACTGAGGATGACTATAAAAAGAACACGAAGATTAGGATTTTGCTTCCGACTGCGGTCCCAACTCTGTTTCCCGGTTATCCGCACTACATGCTGCTGATTTCATGTCATGCACCTTTAATAAACTGCCGCGCTTGTTCATTGCCGAGAATAGAGAGACAGAGGAAAAGTCAAATTTCGGCAGAAAAGGCGGCCACCCTCCTGAGTGCCTGCATCACTCACTACTTCGCCTTGAAGAAACACGTAAATATACTCAGCATACTTCGTAATAACGAGAACTTCTTTTAATTTCAGGTGAGTAAAGCGGGCAACCTTCATGAAGAGTACTGAGGCCCACTCTACAAATATTGGTAGTCCTAGGGCAAACCGTTCACATATGTGGGGTAATCGGCATTTCTAATAACGACTTCAATATTCAACCTGTAATGTGCAGCTATAAAAGGCGTAATCTACGGCCTGATTGGAGTAGGTGTCGCGCGTACAAACGCGGCTGTCGAAGCGCTTCTCCGTGAACAGCTGTACCGGTGTGGTGGCGCCAGAGCGGGCGCAAGGAGAACTAGGCCCCGGACGCCGTTTCGGCGCCACGCAGCAGGCCGCACCTGTTTTTTTTTATGTAGCGGCCGTGGTGGTGCACGGGATTTTTCTTTTTCATAAGAATATTCAATGGTTGCAATTTTCTTAGTGTTGGACGCAAGAATACAGGTCTCATGGCGTAATGAAATCAACTTCAGAAGGTGCAAAACGAAGAAACAAGCTCGTTATACCGCGCAATCATGTCAAGTCGCAAGCTTTCGTTGGTGTTAGCAAGCATGCATGTTCCAGTAAAATAAAGAAGACATATAAAAAAAGTTGGAGACATTTCATTTTGTGAAGGTGCATGACCATGCAGCGGAACTGACGGGTGAAATACGTCTGTTAGGGCTCAAATGAGGTACTGGACATCACAACCGCCGCTGCTCAGGTACTAGGAAATTGTAGAACACTATCGCCCCCAGCATTGCCGGTATTCACCCCCCGCCAAGGGTCTCGACCACGCGGGAGAATAAATCCTACGCCGACTTCAAACGAACCCATATGATATGCCCGGCTATATTGCACTACATCGATCCCGCAGTCACCGACAGGTGCAAGCACGGCGGGGAGCCAGCTACCGGTATCTACCACATGGTAAGGGCCTGCCAGCTGAACAAAGCCATTCCTCTCTTGCCCAACCCTAGGCGAGGGGACTGGTAGGCTACGCTTGTTAGCTGCTCTGACCTAGGAGCCCAACAAGGCCAAATTGCGCGAGCAAAAGGCGCGGTATTGTCCAATGACGTCCCGGACTGAGGATGTCACCTAGTCTGTAGGGGACCTTTCAGAGGCTCGTACGCTCTCTTTTATAATAAAGTTTTTCACCACCACCCGTTAGTAAGCGGAACTGCTCGAGCGTTCCCGCACTTGGAGGTCGACCTGTAGTTGCCACGCATGACCGCGCCTACGCCGCGCCTAGACTCGGCTGACGCGGCGAAAGCCGAACGAAAGTCGTACCGCTTGACATAAGCTTTCTGCATAGCCTCCGGGATCGGTCCACCGGTTGCACTACTTCCGTTATAAGCCGCACTTTGTCATGCTGACACCATCATGAAAGGAACACTTTTAGCGATTTGTGTCGGCATGCTGGCCTCACATGATGACTCCATTACGTCACGTCACCGCTTTGTCGGAGGAGGCTACGTGGATTTTTTAAGGCGAAATTGTTTAGTGAGGAGATCAATCAAGACTTCACTGGGTTGATTTCTTTCAGGGAAGTTGCAACGGTAAAAAGCACATGAACTGAAGACAAAAAAAAAAAAACGTTGCATGAATTCCGATGACCGGGAAGTCGAACCCACGAACTCTAGGTCCACGACGATAGGTGTCGGGCGCTCTACCTACTGCGCCACCGACGAACATGCACGGCGATTTACAAGTGCGCCTTATATCTCACACCTTCCTCTCACAGTGCTCCTTGTTGGCGTGGGGTGATGTAGCCATCTAGGAGTGAAGTGATGTACTCCATCGTAGCACTAACGAGTGTAGACAGAGAGCGCTTCGGTAGTTTTAGCCCGACGAAGGATTTAGGAGGAAATATTTTGCAATATATTAGGAAACTCTAGGGTCAGTGCAACGTGGCGTATGCGGTGATCCTGCTCGGTGCGACACCATTACGTGCCTTGCCTTTCGCGTCGTGTTAGAGTGTGGCGGCTCGTTGTCGGAGTAGTGCCACTTCCACAAGCATCAACAGTGTTTCTGCGCTGCCTACTGCGTTGGGTTGCATAGCACCGACTCATAAAAGTTGAGACACTGTAAATTCCAAAGCGAATTCGGCGAAAGCCTATGGCGATTCGACTGACTATCCCATGGTATCGGGGGGAACCCACATTCTGAGGCCGCCGGCGGACGCCGCCGCCGCTTCGCGCAACAGTTGCGCACCACACGCTGGAATTAGCAAAGCGCAACTGTTCTGTGTGCCACTCTACCATCAGGTGATTGCTGAGAGAGTATGAGGGGTAGAGGCCACAGCAGGCACCGTTCCAGGTCACGGACGGACGGACGACGGACACCGCTAGTATGAGACATTAAAGGCTTTCGCCTTAAAGCTGCTACAATACGTGCCACAGAATGGAAACGACTTTGACGGGCGAATGTCGCACATTGAGTGCTTTGGTGAAGCGAGAGACGCACCAGCGGGAAGCGGAACGAAATTCTCGCGTTCACGGCTCGAGCTACAAACTCTGCCTCTGGCGTTCCTGAAGCGATGTGTGGTACATTCAGGACACGGTGTAAGAAAAATAATTTAGGTGTGGACACTCCGCCCGACGGCGCGTCCACATAATGTTCGCCTCTTTCCTCCTCTTGGCCCCCTTGTCGCAGCGCCTCCCACGCAACAGCGGCCGGCGCATGTACTATAGAAGACGAGCTGCGTGCGTAGCGTCCGTAAAGGCGTTGCGCACGTGAGAAGTCAGCGAGCAGAAAGACTGCTCACGCGCTCTAAGCAAGACGCCGCGCTTTTACGTACGCAACGCTGTTAGGGACGCTATGTGCGTCGGGTGCGCCGTTTACACCACGGCCGTATGAAAACTCGCCGTGAAAAAATGCAATGAGGTGAAAAAAATGAAGAAAAACGCGCGTTCGCCTCGTCGCAATAGGTTTCTTAAGCCCTCATGTCGCAGCGCCTCCCACTAAACTGCGGCCGGCGCATGTATTAAAGGCGAACATTATCTGAACGCGCTCTCCTTCGCGGCGGACGGACAGTGTCCACACCTAAATTATTTTTCTTACACCGTGATTCAGGAGCACAGCCGTATGTCAGCGTATTACTAGGGACCCCTCACCTTGACGTTTCTCTCGTGGAATGATGACGTTTTAAATAATTGCCTGTCTATAGTACCAGTGTTTATTATATGCTTGTCCATGCCATCTTTGCGCGAGGTTCACCATATTCTGTGTACAGGTGTGTGTCAACTACTGCTACCACACAGGTTTAATCATGACCACGGACTTTAGCAGTCGGGCTGGAGAAGTGCCACTAGCACTTCCAGGTCAAATGGTGCTATAGCTGCCAAAGGCCGATAGACATTGTGCAAGCTCTCCCATACAAATCTTCAGTAAACGATGAACTACTTCGTTAAAGAACATGGTCTACTTGCGTTTCATACCGATTCCTACAAGAAAGGGATAAATTACGTTTTTTTTTTCTGCTCGTGGACGGACGCGAACGGACTCCACAAATCAAGGAAATGTTCCATTTGGAAAAAAATTCACATATTTTGTCAATGGGTCAACGTTCGATCGATTCACGATGTCATGACTAGCCCAACAACGTGTGCTTCTGGATGTTGACGCTAGCTTGTCGTAAGAAATATCTGGTGATTACCGACGCCGTGATTATATCACATGATGACCTCATTACGTGATGCCGTCACTTCGTCGAAGTCATCTCTTCCTCTTTTCTGTTCGTGGACGCGGATGGACTTCTCAAATCAAGTGTTCCATTTACAGGTCCTCTATAAAAGGAAATCGTGTGTGTGTGTGTGTGTGTGTATATATATATATATATATATATATATATATATATATAACCGGCCTCGTGCCAACCGATCGCCGTCTCCTCGGCGCCGGTATCCCTCGCCTCCTCCGGAAAACTAGTCGGCGCGGCCGTTGGAGGTGAGGTCGCTGGACAGTCTTCGATTTCAACCGAAATACCTCCTTTAATTTGCATGCTTAAAAACAAGGTTCCTGTGCTTATCGATGGTGTCTCAACAATGGCCTTAGTGGACACAGGTGCAACCGTGTCAGTGATGAGTCTTGTGTTTAAACGCCTCCTTGGACGAAAAATTATGTTCCGCTGGGACCGTGCTGATACGTTTCGCGGAGTTGGTGGAGATGTATTACAACCTGTTGGAGTCTGTACTGTGGCTGTTAGTTTGGGTTGTCAGAAATTTATTGCGGAGTTTGCTGTTCTCTTTCAAAGTACGCATGATGTAATTCTGGGACTCGATTTCCTGAAGCTTTGTGGTGCCACTGTCGATTGCCGCACAGGAGAGATGACAGTAGATTCAGCAATTCCAGTTGCGTTTATAGAAAACCCGCCTTGTCAGGAAAGTACCCTTTGTGTGTCCATGGACACAACTGTGCCACCCTTGTCTGCCAAGTGTGTTCCTGTCGCCTGTTCCCCTGCAACCGAGGAGACATTTGACGCCACCGTGGAGCCTGTTCACCTCAGTTGCATAAAGAAGAATGTTTTATACCCTACTGTACCTTGTCAGCTGTGCAAGGGCGTACTGGTTTATGGGCGGTCAACTGCTCCGATGAACCTACGGTACTGCCGGAGGGTCTCAAATTGGCCGAGATTCGTCAACATCAAGTATTCTCGCTTGCCATACTTACAGAGAGCAGCGATTCCTCAGATAAACCCGATTTCGATAATCTTCACGCCAGGGACACCTCTATTATGGCTATGATTGACAAGTCTCTCCGCACCAACGAGCGTAATGAACTGGCGAGTATTCTGCGCGAACATGCCGGTCTTTTCGATTTCGCACAGCTACAGTCTCCGTCATCATTCCCTGCTTCTCGTATAAAGCACCGCATAGACACGGCATCCCATAGACCTCTCCGACAGAAACCATACCGTGTGTCGCCTTCGGAACGCGCAGTGATCAATGAACAGGTTTGCGAGATGCTAAAGAAAAATGTCATTCAAGAATCATGTAGTCCGTGGGCCGCTCCCGTAATTCTAGTCAAGAAGAAAGATGGAACATGGCGATTTTGTGTTGACTACCGCCGCCTTAACGCGATCACCAAAAAAGACGTATACCCACTACCACGGATTGATGATGCTATAGACTGTCTTTCATCAGCCTCTTATTTTTCGTCCGTTGATTTGAGGTCAGGGTATTGGCAGATTCCAATGCACGAGGAAGACAAGGAGAAAACGGCATTTGTTACACCAGATGGACTTTTTGAATTTAATGTGATGCCGTTCGGACTGTGCAATGCACCTGCAACTTTTGAGCGCTTCATGGATAACATTCTGCGTGGTTTAAAGTGGGAAGTCTGCATGTGTTATTTGGACGATGTTGTGATTTTCGGGCGCACTTTCTCTGAGCACAACACACGCCTTGGTCTCGTGCTGGATTGCCTAAGCAAGGCACGCTTGGTGCTCAATTCAAAGAAATGTCGTTTTGGGGAGCGCCAGACACTCGTCCTTGGTCACTTAGTGGACAAAGAAGGCATACGACCGGATCCCGCGAAGACGGCCGCAGTTGAGGCGTTCAAGCAACCTCACTCGGTTAAAGAACTGCGCAGTTTTTTGGGCCTTTGCTCATACTTCCGTCGATTCATTCCTAACTTTGCCAATATCGCGCACCCGCTCACGTGCCTGCTTCAGAAAGGCGTGCGGTTTGAGTGGACACCGGAATGTACGTCCGCTTTTTCTGAGTTGAAGTTCCTTTTGACGTCCCATCCCATTCTTCGACACTTCGATCCTCTGGCTCCCACAGAACTCCACACAGACGCTAGCGGTGTTGGTGTAGGCGCCGTCTTGGTTCAGCGCTTAGGTACCAAAGAACACGTCGTCGCGTATGCAAGTCGGTCGCTCAGCAAGTCCGAGCGTAACTACACCGTCACAGAGCAAGAATGCCTCGCAGTAGTCTTCGCAGTGCAGCGCTTCCGGTCCTACCTGTACGGACGCCCCTTTACCATCGTCACAGACCATCATTCTCTCTGCTGGTTGGTCAATCTGCGTGACCCGTCTGGTCGCCTTGCGCGTTGGGCACTCCGTCTACAGGAATACGACTTTACGATTTCCTTTAAAAGTGGTCGTCGTCACGCTGATGCAGATTGTCTTTCGCGATTACCGCTCCCGTCGACGGACTGTGACGCGGACAACTTCGACACCTACATCGCACCATTGGACCTACCATTTCCTGATACCAATGCCTTTAAGACTGAGCAGCAAAGGGACGACACCATACAGCAGCTCCTTGCTACCGAACCACAATCATCGGCGACTCGCTTCTGCATCCGCGACGGGCTAGTGTACAAAAAGAACTACGCTACGACCGGCTCACGATATCTTCTCGTGGTTCCGAAGAGTCTCCGCGTTTCCGTCTTGCAGGCTATGCATGATGATCCAACGTCCGGTCATTTAGGCACAGCGAAAACTCTTAGCCGGCTTCAAGAAAGATTTTACTGGCCAAAAATGCGCCAGACAACGGAACACTACGTCTCTAGTTGCAACGAGTGTCAACGTCACAAGCGCCCTACAAGTGCTCCTTCAGGGCGACTACATCCTGTGCCGCCCCCTAGAACTCCATTCGAGCAAGTTGGGATCGACCTTCTTGGGCCCTTTCCGCGGTCTTCTAATGGAAATCGGTGGATAGTCGTATGCACCGATCATTTAACAAGGTACTGCGAGACAGCTGCCATACCATCGGCAACTGCAGCCGATGTATGTTTATTTATGCTCCGTTTTGTGGTTCTACGACACGGACCTCCTAAAATTGTTATCAGTGATCGTGGGCGACAATTCACTGCAGACGTGGTGGAAGAGATGCTTCGTGTGTGTGCTTCCACGTTTCGGCACTCTACACCATATCATCCGCAAACAAACGGTCTAACGGAACGAACTAACAGGACTCTCACGAACATGCTATCTATGTATGTCTCATCAGACCACAAGAACTGGGACAGCGTTCTACCTTTCATCACTTACGCATTTAACACCGCACAGCATGAAACTACCGGCTACAGTCCGTTCTTTCTTCTCTATGCTCGGCCGCCTCGTCATACCCTCGATACCGTCTTCCCGTTCTTGGACTACCATAATCCCTGTATATCCGAGATCGTCTGCCGTGCAGAAGAAGCCCGATGTCTTGCTTATTTGCGCACTCTTGCTTCGCAAGATCGCTCGAAGGCACGTTTTGACCGTCGACGCCGACACGTGACGTATAATCGCGGTGACCTAGTGTTGCTGTGGACGCCAACTAGAAAACGCGGGTTGTGCGAAAAACTGCTGGCGCACTATGCGGGACCTTATGTTGTTACAGACCGTCTAAGTGATTTAACTTACCGCGTAGCGCGTCTCCATTCAAATGGCCGACGGTCTGCAAAGACTGAACTTGTCCATGTAGCCCGTTTGAAGCGCTTTGTTCCTCGAGAGACTGTTTGACTCGCCCGGTGGGCTTCGTCTGCGCGGAGGGAAATGTTACTACATACGTGATTTGGGTATGAGCATCTGTGTAGTGGGGAACAGGGTGGTTAGGGTAGAAGAGGACGTTCGGCTTGTGAGAGAGGCCTCCGGTACGCGTCTGGGCAACACCTTCGCGTCTACCGGTACGTCGCAGCTCAATAAAACCTTTTGTAGACGTAACAATATATATATATATATATATATATATATATATATATATATATATATATATATATATATATATATATATAGAAAACCGCCATAACCAAATCGAAAATCGCTGTTTTTTGCTCGACCCCTATATTCGCCTCCTATCCACCGTCCACTTACACACTCGTTATTGATGATTTATATTTTCCTTCGTCACGTTATCCTTGTCCTTGTTTCATTTTTTCCTGCATATCTCCCTTCTACCTAGCACACGAATCAGCTTCATGGACCCTCGGCTTTCCCACATAGGCACCAGTGCGCCACTTAAGTGATCAAAGCAAGCACTTCGTAGCTTTCATGTTTAGAGGAAAGCAAGAATATAACACGCGCACGAACACTTAGAAAAACCAGTATCAGTGCATCATTATGCCTAAAAGTCCGATCGTGCATGGCACTCTCTAGATATGGGTGTTTGTAGGCACAGCGCTTCGAACATGATGCGTACGGCATTGCTCCGCTTATACACCCCTCTACTGCGTAAAGCTCTCCACGAGTTCGGGGACTGTCGTTCGCTTTCCATCTTCTAATGGCGCTGCTGGACGTATGTGCGCTGAACTCGACGGTTTTTATAGCGATAGTCTTTCTTGGGATACTTAAACGAAGAAATTTTGGTCTTTCTGTCTGTCTTTCTGTTTGTCGGCACGTCCCTCGATTCAGCCACTCGGCCAAAGTTGAACCACTTGCCCAAGGGCCAGCCTTCTTGAACTGGTGCGGCTGTTCATACTTGTGAACGTTGTCGATCAAAAAGTAAATATCATGCATATCTGAGGTGCAACATCATTAGGTAAGTATCAGATGGCGTGTTCCTTTAATAGAAAATGCATACATACGTAATTTTAAGGACCCAAGTTTCTTAAGCTGCGCTGAAATTTGCCTTCCTCCGTGCCCTCCACACGAGCTCATTGTTGTGTTTCGGTTTCGGTTCTGTATTACACTGTACGAATGCCATGGGTTGGTGTGGAAAAACTTTAGGAGAAGGCCAAGAAGGTGAAAAAAAATATTTAAAAAATGAAAAAGCAGCGTTGTGGGCGGCCTTCAGGCTGCCGGTTGTGGGCGCCGCTCTGGCATTCCTGTTTCACCCAGGCGACGTGTAAATAAAAGAGTGTGTGGAGAGTACTCGTTGAGTGCGGACGTTTCTTCTGCTTCAGCGCTTCGTGCCAAACCGCGTGTTCGGGCTGGCTGGCGTCCCCACCGGTCGCGTTGGTCACCGCCGGTCTTCGCCTGCTGCTGCGCCGGGACTACCAGCACGCAACACAGCACTCATGTTTCCCGACGTATTGCCAGATGGCGTCCATATCTCACACAGCGCCTCTTCTATCGTCTTTACACGACATTTGCAGCGATGCACGCAGATACGCGGCCAATTTTTGGCTCCCTGCTTTCGTTTCAATATGCTTTAATGACCATCCATTTTGGAAGAGGGCCGACAAGCGCGAAACAGTGATCACGTATAGCACGTACGCATAGTGTATTACGCGAACCTTCATACAGATTCTTTTTTTCTCTTTAGCTACTTCATTCCGCAGAGCCATTCTGCAGACCCGTGCGCATGGAAAACGTGTCGATAAATCTTGGATGCGTGAATGGAAGCGGATATGTATAAATATTTTGCCGACTCACGGAAGATATCCATCTCAACCAACATTTTTCAAACATGGTCCATGGCTGTAAGAAAGCTGAGCTTTCTACAACCGATTGAGCAGCGCGGTGGTTACCGATGTTATTAGATGCGAAGTATCTTAAGGCGGAGCTCAATCCGGTGGTGGTGGTGTGCGGCGTGACCACCCTTACTGCGCATGCGCATACCCTCTCCACACACCTCCTCTCCACTCACACTCTCCCCTACCCCTCTCCACTTTCTCTCTCCACTAGCCCTCTTCCCTCCCCTCTGCCATAACCCTCTCCACTTTCCCCCTCTGCCCTCTCTCTCCCCCTTTCCACTCTTCCTCTGAAAAGCGGGCTAGACATGCCGAAATTCTCTCCTGCGCAATGCCGCGGTGAGCTCAAGCGCATGCGCGTCCCCTCCCCTTCTCTCTCCTCTCCTACGCTGCCCCCCTCTCGCCCACGTGTCGACCGCGTTCCCCGCTCGCCCTGTGAGAATTAACGGCCAGGCTAGATGGAAGATACGACGCGCGTAGCGTCCCTCTTCGCGTTCCACGACGCGAGGTCGGTAGCATGCCCAACGATCGCCAACGGAACGCGATCGTGCAAGTGCTCCGGCTTCGCATCGCCTCATGGTCCCCTTTAGCGGGAGATGGTGTAATTTTTTTCGCTACAGTTTCTTGTTTCACTGGACCAATTTGTGGAAAAATGAGCGGGCCACCTGCACAGTCGTAGTGCGCATGGCCCGGGGGCCAGGTGCCGAGGGTGTTCGGCAAACAATTTTGCATTATTATGTACTTGATCTTCGTTTTTATTGCCCCGCACTTCGACGATCAAACACTGTGACGAAGTTATCGCTGTGCCTGAGAGGCGTGTCCCCCTTTTTCTCTTAAGAAATATGATATGGTGAGAAATGACGCAGGATATAAAAGCGTTTTCCCAACGGAAAGCTTCGCCAAACACTGCATATACCAGCTGTGTTAACCGCGGGTCTAGCAGACGACCGAATGTATGTTCCGCGTACCTAATATATATGCCGGTGATTTTCGAACGTGCCGCTCTTATCGCAACGTAGATATCAACTGTCCTGGTTGACTTTATCGTCTAATCTGCAATCATCCTTCTCTTGACGGCAAGTGTCTCATTTCCGACGCATAATCATTGCTTCAATTCAGTCTTGTATACAACGGCTATGGAAAGAAACCAAAAGAACCCAGTCACTCCTATACAGATTGTTAATCAGTGAAGCGGAAATGTGCGGCCCCATGTTTATCACTAGGTTACAACGGACGGTTCATAAAAGTGTTTCTCAATTGTTGGTTACGTCGGTCCGGAAATCCGAATTGGTGTTTGACGCCATTGTGTTCCCTTCTTGATTTTGGGTGCACCAGTGGCAAGTAGCGGGTTGACTTTCTTACACATTTATTGATTTCTTTTTTTTGTTTACTTATTTTCTGTTTTTATCTATTTGCTTACTTATTTGTTCTGTAAATATTTATTCAAGTATTAACATCATTTTTCCACGGTGAGCAGTGGGGTTTATCCACATTTTGTGGCAGATACCCATTCTTGGTGGTGGTAATTTTTTGCGAACATCGGAGCACCTGATTTTCCTGTTGCCTGGCCATATAATGCTTCGCTTTATTAACTGGTAAAGTATTGTGGCGAACAGTATCCGTTGTGCAGCGGTAGGCGGCTGAACATTGTAAATTAGGGGCAGCCGTGGAGCCTAGTACATGTTTACTGGTACATATTTACTAATTGTTGGCTTCCCTGGTTGTCCCGGCTGCGCTATAAAACATGCTGCTGCTAATACGTTAGTAGCAAGATTAGTGGACATAAAACAGCCTGTAGATATCCTTATATTCTGGTTTTTGTGGTTTTTCTAGTGCTAAGAACGCGGGATATGATTCCGCAATCCGTTCACGCGTGCTTTTGGGCACGTGGCACTACGCGTGCTTAAAGAAAACAAGGCGACTTTTAAGGGCTCGTTTTTCTTTGTTAGACACAATAGACACAAGTTAGACACAAGTTCTCAATAATATGCGTGCTTAGGTTAGATTCACTGCAATTTATACCAAAAGCAAACCATACGGGCCGACAAGTGGTAATTTGCCACCATATTTTAAACTTCTTGCGTCGTGATTGTGCAGTGTGCATCGGACGCAGGCCACCGTTGAAAGAATTTAGTGTCAGCTGCCGGGAACGCAACCGAGAACTCATGTACCTTTTGGAAAAAGTGGAATAAAGATGGCTGATCCCTTCGTCATGGGAATTGGTATAACACGAAAGTGAAACGTGCCTTCGTAGAAGTAGGGCTCATTGTGTAGTGATATATGAGAGCTTTTACAATGTCTATTGCTGTTCGGCAACTATAGCACCGTTCGACCCGCGTTGGTGCCTAGTGGCACATCTCCATCGCGGCGACCAACGCCCATGACCATGATTTAAGCATTGCGGTAGCTGCTAACATATACCTGGACACACATTATCCTGAATCCTGCGCAAAGATGACACCAACAAGCGCATAATAAACGCTGGTACTCGATCTGCTCTCCTTCAAAGCGTCGTCAACTAACGAGAGAAACAGCACGGTGTGTGCTCCCGTGTAATAGGGTAACCTACGACTGTGCTCAAGCATACACTACCCCACAGCTCTTCAGCAACACGGGAGGCAGCGGTTCGTAGCTTGAGCCACGAACGCGCGCAGGCGTTCCACATCCCACTGGCCTGCGTCTCGCTTCACGAAGGCACGACATTCAGCCATCTACGCCTTTGCTTTTCTACGGCGCTTATTGCAGACTAGTCGGTGCTATCGCACTCGAAGCAGTCGGCGGCGGAGAAGCACCTTTGGCGCATGGGGAAGCTGCACTACCGACAACGAGCCGTAAAACGCTAACATGCACGCCAACACGAAGCGAAAGGCAAAAAACGTAACTGCGTCTAGAGGAACTCCCCGATGCTGGCGAATCCAGTGTTCATTGCTGATATCGAGGCGCTTTATCTATGGCCTTCGAGATCGCACGCCGGCAGGACACTCGGAGGCCATACTCCAACAGCGTCTTCGCCGAATCGTTCTCTATTATCGGCGCTAGAAAGTGTCATGACGCATTACTTCTATTCAGCGCTCACAGGCGGTGGTAGCGTTCGGCCTCGCCTTGCCCCTTCCACAGAGAGCAGCGTGCGAGGGATATAAGGGGCGCTTGAGGATTGTCTTGCACGTGCCTCAATAGATCCTTTTCATAAATACGCCACCTGACGGTGGGCTTTTCGTCAGTTTCGCTTCGCAAAGGAGCGTGGGATAGCCAGCGCCATCGTGAGGGCATGGAAAGCGAGCCGTCAAATGCGTGAGTGCTGTGATGTTTGTGTTGGCGGCTAGTTTTCCGTGTCATCCGCTGAAATCTCACTGTTTGCGTGCTTGAACGATCTCTTAGTAGTCTCCGTTGGTCTTTCTGAGGTGCTTCCGCTGCACAATGAGCAACATTTTGTACCCTTCAACGGGTTGGACGAGCAGTTTGGCTCGACTGCCGTGGTTGCGGGACCGTGACCACAACTAACTCGCGTGTGCGCCCGGACCGGAAAAAAAAACTCTCGCCGAAGCTACAAAGTTCTCACCGAAGGAAAGGAAGCACGTCACTGTCGCGGAACTATGAGAGCGCAACCGTTGAAAATCCTGTCTGCCGCAAGCCACACCACGCAACTATTTTCCGGACTCCACGCGTTGGGTATATTTGTACGCAGTGGCGTAGCCAGGGGAGGGGGGGTGCACACCGGGCCCGTGTCCTCCCCCCCCCCCCCGAAATTTTCGCCATGGCACACAGAGCACAAAATGACACTCGACCACATCTGCCTGCCCGGCCCCCACTTCAGATCAAGGTTGTGCCCCCCCCCCCCCCCCCGAAAAAAATTTCTGCTTACGTCCCTGTTTGTCTGTACTAAAAAATGTTGACACGTGACTCACAATATGCGAGTACTGTCGCCTCTAAATGAACGGTACGCAACTTTATTTTTATTTTTCTGGCTGGCCTTACGAACCCTCGCAGTATTTCTGCAGAAACAATCTATCGCAATTCACCGCATGCAGGCACTCGGGAGAAGATTATTCATTCGTAAAAGCAAGGCTATACATGGCGCTGTGAAATAAGCACTTCCGTGTCTGTAGCGCGTTTACAAAACGGCGCCCTTCCGCACGTCCGTTTGACATCACGTACGGAGAGAGAGCACGTGCGTTTGTTGTTCAAGTTTTATCGCGTACCTTATCGCCGTTCTCTTCGCGATATCCTCGATGGTGGCACATGAGAACGCAGCACGTCTGCACCATTGCAGCACGCCGTCTCTACGAAAAACGCTGATGACAGTTCACGATTCGGCGGTGCTGAAATGTCACGCACTGGCACGTTGCCGAAGCCTGCGTCGTCTGCTGCGCTGCCCTCACAATGGCGGCAGACCAGTTTGCGTGCGCGGCGCTAGGGGCGCCCTTTTTCGAAAAGGGTCTATAGGGTAGTTGGTAAAGCTCGTAAAGCTCCGAGCGCTTATCGTCGCGGACCGAGAAGTCATAGGTTCGATTCCCGGCGAGGGGACACTTACTTCACAGTTTTACAGCGAAAGCTCTTATGAGATCATTTCAATAGCCGTTTTTGGTGCCGTAGTTGTCCGCCGCCGGTGTCCGTAACCACTATCGCTGGAAATAAGAAAAAAAAAAGGAAATAAGAAAAAATTTCCAGGATGGAACGAGGTTCGAACATGGTCCCTCTGCGTGGGAGCCCAGTGTTCTACCTCAGGGCCATGCCGGTGCTTGAAACTGCGTTGCTAAAAGACCCTATACAGGCATCATGTCGGGAAGGAACCACATTAACATATGTAATGTAGTGTGGTAGAAGAGTGAAATAACTACCAGGCGTCACACAAACGCGAATTCTGAAACCAGGCGTCACACTATGCAAATTGCGCAACGAGTGGGTTGTTGAGTGCTTCCAACCCATTACAAATGCCTCTGCGATAATTCTTCATCGTCATCAGCCACAGCATCAACAAAGTGCACATAATGCCTTACAGGTGTTTAGCGAGTACCACGGTTCTCTGCAGATTGACAAAAAAATTGCATAGTGGCTGCTTCCCTACTTCACAAAAATTATGATGATTTATAGCGTAGTGGATTCCTGGCAAGTCCACTTATATTGGTTGCCAAGGAAGCCCATAAGGCTCCCATGATTCATTTCCTCAGGCTCTCAATAAAGTTAATTCCTCCTCTCTCTCGCTCTCCGTTTCTCCGGTTAACGTATGTTATAAAGCGTGGTGAGAGAGTTAAATAACGACCGGGCGTCACACAATATGAATTACGTAACCAGTGGGTTGTTTAAAGCTTCCAACCCATTACAATGGGCTCAGCCATAATTCTTCATCGTCATCAACCACCGCAATAACAAAGTGCACATAATGCCTCACATATGTACGTACCTCGCTTCTCCGCAGAATAACAAATAATGTCGTGGTGGGTGCTTCCGATTTTTCCAAAAATTATGATTCGTGGCGTAGTGGGTACGTTGCTAATGTACTAGTATTAGTAGCCACAAGACAGTTTATAACGGGCTCTAGAAATGCCGCTCTTCCAGCTTTCGCTGTGACGGTGCTGCGCTTTCCGCGCAGGCCTGGCGTTTTTTTCTTTCACATTCGTTAGCGTCCATTTTATTAACGTCATATCCGTGACGGAGATGCGTCTAAAAGTCTTGGCGGACCGCAGCATAAACACTTTCGTGCTAAAAAACAAACAACAACAATCGTATGAAAGCGAAATTCATAGATTGCTTTGTACTTCGAGCTATGAATCAAAACCATGAATTATTATTCTCCCATTCCCTCTTTTTTTCAAAGACTCTGTTTAACGGAATTGAAGGAAGCATGCATGAAAGTCGGCCGTTTTGAATTTCACAGTGCGCGTGCAGCTTTTTCACTTAAACGATTCAATGACATCTGCGTATCCTAAATTGCCGACCACGCTGACGCTGTAATCGAGAGAACTGGCAAACACGTTCTTCACGATACTTATTTTCTGTAGAATGTTGCGCCACGGAAACTGTGCTTTTGCGGGCTTTATTAAACAGTGAACACATTGAGAAGTTATACTCTATAGCACAGATTGAGAAGAAAGTTAGGGAGGCAGGGTAACACTGGGTAAATGCCCAGCCGCTTTTGTGTTTTGATTTTGGAGCGAACTTCCTAACCCTCCCCCTTCCCGTCAAGTTCGATATTTTTATTTTTCTTTGTGTATTTACAGGCGCAAGCATGCAAACACACGCGAGAACGTCGACAAAGAAGGGTCATACCACCCCTCCCGCCCCACCCACCATTCCCCCTAGCTTTCTGGCTATTCCGCTGAGAGCATGCATATAATTCATTTTATAAATACTTACCATAATTCTTACTCGAAGTTTAATATAAGTGACCTCGTACTACGAATTAAATCATCTGTCCCCTTCTCGAGTTTTCATTGCAAAATTACTTGCCACATGCTGCTTCCGTAAAAAATCATCTCATTAAAATAACTGGATGAACGCAGGGCCGTCACAGTAAAACTATTTTGTGATATCGCGGTTAGCACATTTGGGCAACCAAATCTTCTCGTGAAATTGAGAATGACGCAGCACGTCACCAGCGAAGAAGGCGTCTGTTTCCGTCTTATTAAGGATAATAAAATTTCACGTGGAGAACATAAATATGGTGACACTAGTATATCGTTGCAAGCAATGTATAAAATGCCATTTAACTTCGCTACAGTAACAGCTGTATAGAAGTATCGCAATATTATTCTTTGCAGAGCGTCTGGGCCATATGTCACGGAGCACGAAGACATTGCACATTTGTACTCCAAACGGCATGCTGATTTTATTCCAATACACTGCATACAGAGGATATCGTTGAACTAGATTTCTAACTATTCGCGACGTGAAAACTGACAGAAGCAATGTTTTTTTATGTAAATGATAATTATGTCTGCCGAAATAGCAGTCCCACGTAGTCTCCATGTGATAACTCGTGGCGATATCTTCATTTGACTTCTTTTCATCGTGCATACGGGATTGCTCTCCTCCTCTTATTTTACGCATCGTGACGCGTAGTCCTGCTTCTTATTTTGCCTTGACTTTAGTTGACCCTGCACGGAAAATACGCCTCAGCAGGGCCTCCGGAAATTTGTATCCGTCTGATTCAATTCGCCACTTCTCTGTTTCTTTCATACAACGCTACCGCGATGCTCATGACACTTACACACCGTCTCGAATTGCTCGACCAGCGACTGTCTCCGGTAGCCATTAGTTACCGCTTCCTTTCTGTCCTGCTGCGGACAGCGCCGTCATGGAACATGGAAGTAGACGATATTCAGGGCTACTTTTTTTATGTTACACCGACTCCTACTAGTTCACTTTTATATCGTCGTTTAAAGTCCGACTTTAGCAAAATCATTACTCCATCTTCTTTTTTAGCGCATGGCATGGGCGCCATAAGGAGAGAACTGGAAATCAAAAGTAACTTCACACTGCAGCTCGATGGCTGCAATCGAAAAGGGCGCCAATTTGTTTAGAGACCTCGGATAGACCTTTTTCGGCGTAATGCAAATAAAAAGAACGAGAAATAAAACAGGCTACAGAAGGTAACTATACCTAACGAATTGTTTAAACTGCAATCTGGAACTGGTAAAAGTGTGGGGGCAGCTCTTAGTATAAGAAAGGTTCGTGTTGTCAAGAAAAGCGAAGAATGTTTGACGTGGACCAAACGAAGATGAAAAACACAGGACATCATCGGTTTGCCCACGTCCAACATTACGAGCTGTTTTTGACATCACTGTTCACCAATTTGCCGAAATATGTTCCTCCTAAAACGAGATCGAAAAAAAAATTCATAGCTTCAAGACATAATTACGGTCTGTTCCAAAATGCCTTCCATGTCGCAGCCTTCGATGGGGTTTACATTGTCTTGCTTGCCTTACTTTAGTTTTGTGCATATTAATTTTCAGACCTACTCTTCTACTTTCCGTATCCAGTTCAGTAATCATGAGCTGCAATTCGTCTCCCGCGTTACTCATCAATGCAATGTCATCAGCGAATCGTAGGTTACTGAGATACTCTCCATTAACTCTTATCCCTAGCTCTTCCCAATCTAGGGCCGTGAAAACCTCCTGTAAACACGCGGTGAATAACATTGGAGAGATCGTGTCTCCCTGCCGTACGCCCTTCTTTATTGGGATTCTGTCGCTTTCTTTATGGAGGACTATAGTGGCTGTGGATCCGCTGTAGATTTCTTCCATTACGTTTATATAATGTGGAACAATCTTGGTAGAGAACAGCGCTTTGCGATAGGTGGCGAGACACTGGAAGTTGTAAAGGAGTACGTCTACTTAGGACAGGTAGTAACCGCGGAGCCGAACCATGAGAGTGAAATAACTAGAAGAATAAGGATGGGTTGGAGCTCATTCGGCAAGCATTATCAAATCATGAATGGTAATCTACCACTATCCCTCAAGAGGAAGGTATATAACAGCTGCATCTTACCGGTACTTACCTACGGAGCAGAAACCTGGAGACTTACAAAGAGGGTTCAACTTAAATTGAGGACGACGCAGCGAGCGATGGAAAGGAAAATGATAGGTGTAACCTTAAGAGACAGGAAGAGAGCAGAGTGGGTCAGGGAACAAACGGGGGTTAATGACATCATAGTTGAAATCAAGAAGAAGAAATGGAAATGGGCCGGGCACGTAGCACGTCGGCAGGATAACCGGTGGTCATTAAGGGTAACTGACTGGATTCCAAGAGATGGCAAACGCGTGAGGGGGAGACAGAAAATTAGGTGGGTAGATGAGATTAAGAAGTTTGCAGGTATTACGTGGCAGCAGAAAGCACAGGACCGGGTTGATTGGCGGAACATGGGAGAGGCCTTTGCCCTGCAGTGGGCGTAGACAGGCTGATGATGATGATGATGCTTGCCTTACAGAACGTGAACATGGGTACCCATAGTGTCACTGTCTTATGCACACAGTTTCAAACCGCTCAGCTCTCGAATATGTTTTCGCCGTATGGCATTCTTCGACAAAAAACATATATGCTAAACGTGCAATATTGTTCGACGAAGAGGTCGCGAGAAATTTGCAGTGTTACCTGAAAAATACGCCTATCAATTTAGGGGTTCGAAAACCACTGAATAGGCTACGCTTATGTGTCTGAATAATCTATAACTACGCTACACCGCGTAATACACTGCATGGAGGCAGACACATTATGTCCGATGTGACAGCTGGCATTTTGCTTTTTAATGTGTAAGCGTTAAAAGAACTCTAATAGTGAATATTCACCATCCCGCTCGGCGTCTTTATCGCCGTGAGGTTCTGTATAATGTCCAAGTTCAATAATAAAGACTTCCCTGTGCGGCACGCTGTGGTTCTCGGGTAAAGTGCACGAGGGTGAGCTGTCGAGGCCAGTGAGTTGGTGCGTGCCCTATACCTACGCTACGTATTCCTGATATGAGGGGGAGATGAAGGGGGGTATTACAAGTTCGTTTGTTTGATCACTAGCTTAGTTTTTTTATTGTTTTACGTTTTTGATGTAATGGAAATACAGTCGTCAAGAACCATGCTCTCGCAGTTTCCGACAAGCTCGAATGAAATACCTTGCACTGCCACCTAAACAAATTCTGCAGAAATGATAATAAATAGCCGTAAGAACATGATATAGGGCTCCAAATAAGCCCTACCTAGAATACCGAAAACCAGGTCATCGATTATGAATGACGTGCGGTGTTCTTTCTTCCACGAAGAAGCTCAACTTTTGCTATTTTGCCACAGTTAGGGAGAGAGGAACTTTGCCAGAGATGCTGAAAGCTCCCCGCTTGTGAGGTTTCGAAGGTACCGCTTTGTTGATTTCTACTGACTGTAGGGCAACATTCGCGCCATATTGTCACGTATACGCTAATACTTCCTGCAGCCACACTTGGTTGCAGAGAAAAAGAATGAACAAAATAACATAAGATATATGCACATTTAGCATAACTCCTCTCATGTGATAACGAGATTCTGCCATTCGTAATATTCCCGCGTACCTCCACATACAACGACAATGAAAAAAATTCACCGCGTATCTACGTGTTTCGCTGCAAATGTCGTCGAAAGACGACAGTCTTCTGCTGGCCGTTTCTGCGCCGTTTCAGTGCAGCCTAATAAACACTAGCATTTTCAGCGCAGCCTGAGAAACATTAGGGCCTTTTGAATTACGTATCTATGTATTTTATAGTAAAGAAACACACCACCTTAATACTTACGTATTGATGTTGCGCCTCAGATATGCGTAAGATTTGCTTTTTGATCGAGAATGTTCAAAACTGTGAACGCAGCTAACAGTTGAAGATGGCTGGGCGTTCAGCAAGTGCTTAAACTTTGGCCGGTCGGCTGAATCTTGTGACAGACAGACAGGCAGACAGAGGGACAGACAGACATAAATTTCTGCGTTCAAGTATCCCAAGAAAGACTATCGTCTTTAATAGGCAGCCGTGCTATTGCTTTCACGTCACGTGCCACCAACAAGCGTCCACTTGTTCAACATGTCGTACACTTGAGCAATGCGCAGGGTTGTGGTGGGAGGAGGGAAAGGAGGAGAGGGAGGGGGCGCTGATCGGACATCTACTATGCAATACAGGAGTTCGTGTCACATGAACAACCTTGCCAGATGAATGACTGCTGCCAACTTAGTTTCCACGTCACTGCCCATTCTCGAAGAACTACTTGAGATATTGTCTACGGTCGGCTCGAGATGAACGATTTTCGCCACCACATAAGTCCGAAACTGCGTCATTGCTTCAGTAGCAAGGGCACACTAGGCCTTTGTTTCGGTCTTTCTGTTGTATATGCGGGTCTAGCAAGGCGCGATGCAATCATCTCGTTACGAGGCCCTACGGACAACGAGGTACCAACAATGCTTCCCGCCGCTGGGACTTCACGCCTCATCGACACTCTTTCTCTTCTTTTCCGGGTGTCTATACCGAAGTATCGGAAAAGAAAAGATGCTGATAACGGTGATTACCGAGAGTGTTGTCACTTCGAGTACGCTTTCTTTTTTTTTTGTGTGTGTGAAATAATGCTCGTTGGACGGGCGTATACGAGGTAAAGAAAAATAGTGAATGGTAAGAAACGAGAATGTGATGCGATGCAGGAAGGGAACGGGTACGTGAAGCTGCCAGAGCAAGCGTTGTTGCAGCATCTATGGAGGAGCCATGCCGACTGAGTTGCTTCCTGCTCAAGCATCTATCCTTCTTCGTTTGGACTGCCTCGGCGACAGTAGATATACGGCAAGGTTTCTGTCAATGCTTACTATTTTACTTTTTCGATACTGTTCGTCCAAGATCATTCGCTGTCGCTGCAGAGTGCAACAGGAAGTCAATAAGATAATGCGGTTTACACTCCACTTGCTATGTTCCTCGTTTAAACTGTTATTTGATCGGAAATTCAATCATGAGAATTCCTATGTTTCCATATATTTGTCGTCTATCGTGACTTCTCGCCAACGCAACTGCTTCGCCTTTTCCTCTTGACCAAAAAACTTTTACTATTCTAGTACACAAGCGACATTTTTCATACCCTGTACCAGACTTAAGCAGGTTTTCTTGAGATGTGCGTTATAATGCAAACAAAAAAAAACTAAAGAACAGTTGAAGCACCTTCACCTGACCACGTCGCAAAGGCTGGGTAAACAGCGGGGCTGGTGGCATCATACTGCTATTTTATTGCTTGGTTTCGCTCATAACGCTTAGTTGACTAGAGGTGAGCAATCGGGCTTGCCTGAATTTTCGGCTCATACCCGCCAGGCTAGTAATAGACAGCTGCTTTATTTTTTAGTGCATTGGATATGAGCAGTGAGGCTTGCCCAATTCCTGTGGCACATACCAGCGAGGAACTGCTTAGATGGATGGATGTGAAACTTTATTGTAAGTCCTGAGGAGCACGACTCAACGCGCAGCGGGCCGCTCCCACGTTGAGACAGTCAGGCCAAGCCCGACCGCCGCATCTTGGGCCCTCTGGACAGCCCATAGTTGAGCCCCGACATCGGGGCTCTTGATGGCGGATAGCCACTTGTCTCCATTGGATTGGTCCGTGCCCCGTAACAAGGGGCAACGCCAGAGCATGTGGTCTAGGCTAGCGAATTCGTTGCAGTGCCTGCAGAAGCTACTGAGATATATGTCGGGATAAATTTTATGTAATAAAGCCGTGCTGGGATACGTCTCCGTCTGGAGTAACCTGAGAGCCAATGACTGCGCTCGATTTAATTTTTGTTAGGGAGGGGAAACTTTCTTCTGCCGAGATAGAAGTGCTGCGTAATTTCGTTAGAACATATCCGCTATTCTTGTTATTAACAGCTTCTTCAATTTTAGTGAACCGGAGGTGGGTCGTGACGCCTGCTAAATTTTGTGGCACACACCGCTAGGGTATTTGTCGGCAGGGTGGCGCATTGCGAACACACGAAGGAAGAAAGCCGGAAAAGGGACAGGAAACAGCCTTACATCGTATAACATTTCAATTTGTTGTTATCGCATTATTGCTTCGCCCTTGCGGCCAAACTGTGATTGTTATACCTATCAAAACAAATACCGCTATCAAAAATAAATGGTGGCGCCAGAGGGTATGGCCAACCTAAATATAGGAAGAATTTCTCTCAGGTTTAATTAGTAACGCGGTAGAAGCATCAATGGCTTCACAGAAAATGTGGTCAGCGGTTGAGCGTGTTTCCGGCATTAATTATGCAGTGCGAGCACACCGAAAAGACCATGGTCCGATATCCGCGACACAATCTGCACGCTTTGTGTACACGCATACTGATTATCCACCACCGTCATCTTGGAATTGGCTGCGTTGCGGGCTAACTAGATGGCATAATCAACTTTGACATGCTTCATGGAGATTCCCAGAAACTTCGGCAACAAAGCAACAAGTTGAGCGCGTAATCTTTCACCTCTCAGTGCTGGCAGAAATTTCAGACACAAAGATAGTGTGCGGGTGGCTGTAGGATAGGCTTTGCTGCATAATGAGGCACATTGAGGAAAAACCTTGGAGTTGGAGTACAAGGCAGTGTGGGTTTTTCTTGGCCGGTGTACTTATACGTTGGTTTTCAGGCGGCTCAACGCAATAATTAAACATGTGCAAGTCAACGTTAAGAAGAATTTCAAGCGGACACCGATTTCAAATTTAATGAGCGCGCGCGCTCAAGCCGTCCTCTACACACTGGCGCGACTATGCTTATCGGGGATATCCGGCTTATGAAAACAATTGTGCTGGGACGGAATGAAAACCAAAAACGAAAAAGACGGTATTTTTGACCAGAACGAAAACGTAACCGAAACTTTATCTAATATTTAGTTCCGGAGTAAAACCGAATTTTTTAAAATCGTTTTTTGGTTCACGAGAAAACTTGGCAATCCGGAATAACTGAGGCTGAGGTCATGCAACGTAAGCAATTATGCACATCTCAGAGTACAGTATTAGCGCGTACCTCAGGCAGAAATTCCAAAGCAAAGATATGTTAAAATTGTGCGAAAAACGAAAACAGTGGCAACCAGAGATGTTTATGTTAACGCAAGTGGACTTTTGCGCGCCTGTCACGCAGGTCAGCGTGGAGAGGGCATTGACGGCACCGTATTTTGTTACAGCGAAAGCTGTTACGAGATCACAACAGCCGATTTTGGCGCCATATTTGTCCGCCGCCGCCGCTGGTGTCCGTAACCGCTATCGCGTGAAATCAGAAAAAATGAAATGAGAATCAAGTTTCTAGTGCACGCGGTAATACACATGCCCGACGTGTCAATCGCGAAAGCAGTGTGGGCCTTGTGTTCAGGGCATGGGCTAGCATCTACGAAAAGAGATTGACTGTTTGTGCCGTAGGCGTTGAGCAGTACTTTGGCACTGTGTCTTCTGCGGGCCGCGTTAACAACCAACAAGATAGAGGAGGCTGAGGAGGTAGCCATAGCCATGGCTATCACCTCCAACAAACACAAATTCATACTGAGTGACTCGCAAGTAGCTATCCGAAATTTCACGCAAGGACGGATTTCACAACAAGCCCTGAGAATCCTCGTTAATAGCCAAGAAGACCTAAAGAAAGTAGATGAACCCAAATACCTAATATGGTTCCCGGCGCACACAGAGACTGATACCTCTAATCCGAACGAGATGGCCAACGAGTTGTCGCGAGAATTAACCCGCCGCGCAACCCGAACGGACCTCTCGGTTAACATCCCTGGCGGCGCCGACGTACCACACAAAGACAGATTTACAAGCTACACAGAATACACACAACACTACAGAGAGACGAGGCGCGTCTTTCCCGCACCTCACCCGAGTCTAAACAGGAAACAGGCATCTGAATACCGACAGCTCCAAACAAACTCCTACCCAAACCTTGTGCACCTCCACGGGAGCTACCCACACCTATACCCGGACAACAAATGCAAACTATGCACAACAGAAAGGGCTTCGTATAGGCATATACTGTGGGAATGCCCCAACCTATCACCAAGTTCTCCTGAGGCCCTCCGGGAGCGGTGGCGGCTAGTGCTGCTCAGCTCGGAGGTCGAAGACCAAAGATGGGCTATCCAGCAGGCCAGGGAGGCTATAGGGAGACAAGGTCTCGTGGTGTCTACCTGTGCGGTCTAGCCCGGACCACAAACATGCCGGATCTTGTAATAAAGTTTATTCACTCACTGATCAAATTTCTAGGATCGGATGAGATTTTAACCTGCCTCACAATGTGTAGCAGGTACCACGATTCTCCTGAGAATGAGGCAAAATGGCATAGTGGGTGCTTCGCTTCTTCAGAAGAATTATGATGATTCATGGCGTAGTGGGTACCTTGCATGTGTACTTGTATTAGTTTCCCCAAGAGAGTATAACACGGGCTCTAGAAGGGCCAGTCTTCTAGCTTACGCTGTGACTGTGCTGCGTGTCCCGCGCAGGCCTGGCGCTTTTTTTTTATCCGATCAGAGGTCTCGCACAGAGAGTGCACTCAATGACGTGCTGCTTTTGAGATCGTGCTCACTCCCTTGACACAAAGCATTGATCCCGCTAAAAAAATAGTAATTGACTTTTGAGAAAATAAATACTATGACTTTGAAAGGTATAGTACTGGTTTGTGCTGGTTGGTAGGAATTCGTGGTACAGTTACTTTCACTTCTCTGAAGAACCTGGAAATAACGTGTTTTACCCCTGTCCCACTTTCGTAATTAAGAGGAGGGCGAGCAACTATATCAGAAAACTATTGTTTTTATGATTACCATAACTTCAAATTTTTGCATTAAAAAACCGTTACGAACGGTTACGAAACGTTTTTCTTAGTTTCGGAACAGAAACGGAACGAATCTTTTTGCGGTGGAACGAAAGTAAAACCGAAACGAAAAACATTTCGTTCCGACAGCCTCATTAAAACCATGACCTTTCGTGTTGCCTGTTAAATGCAAAGTATTTTTTCTTGATGGTGCTGGCCTCTGCAAGCGATTTTTAAGTGTGAAGCATTTTTAGCGAACGTCAGCAACTTTGAGCGTATCTATCTATCTATCTATCTATCTATCTATCTATCTATCTATCTATCTATCTATCTATCTATCTATCTATCTATCTATCTATCTATCTATCTATCTATCTATCTATCTATCTATCTATCTATCTATCTATCTATCTATCTATCTATCTGTCTGTCTGTCTGTCTGTCTGTCTGTCTGTCTGTCTGTCTGTCTGTCTGTCTGTCTGTCTGTCTGTCTGTCTGTCTGTCTGTCTGTCTGTGCCTGGGCACTCCCACGGTCGAATCCTTGACTTGGTATAAAGCACAGTTGGCACAGGACTACACGAGTGTATGACGAAAGAGATCGGTGATATTCAAAATGCTTGGTGCTCCGGCAACACTGGGCGCATCCGCCATTTTTAGTTCGGCGCGGTCGCGTAATCGGCTCCTAGCGTCTCCATAAGGAGAGGCAAGAGACGCTGAGCCGCAGTCGTTGGTGACGCTTTCGGACTAAGAACATGCGGCTGTTTCATTGCTCATCCAGCGCCGAACGGTCAGGGGACCTTACTGTGCTGCCACAAATTGAGGAGACTGAATATGAGAGCTCTCCGCGCTTAAAAACTCATCTGGACGGCAGCTGCCTAATTAGCACTGCTTCGCAAAGCCGAAGTGCTGTTCTCTAGTGACGTGCGCTTCCGATCTGTGATAGGCTTTTAAGAAAAGTGTTGGTTGCAGGGTGTCTCTGTCAAACTTCGAAGATAACCTTGCACTGCAATACTTATCCATTGTGTTTCCCACTGCGCTTTTATGCATGCGTCATAAACTCCCGTCACATATCGACACCACGTTGTTTCTGCGCGAACTGTGCAACGCTCTGCTGCTTTCCGATCGGCTCATTTCTTTAGCCGCATGTGTCTACACTCTCCGAAGTAGTGTGTGTCGTAGTTTTTTTTCGAAAATAACAAGACATGGACGTGTGCAAGAGTGGTGCGGCAGAGACCAAACAGAAATACTGATTACGCATTTCAACTGTATACAAAGAGAGCGGCCCGTGTAATGCTGTTTTACTGCGTACTGGTTCTTTATAATGTTTTGTGGTCGCAATGTCTCACGCAGATTCAGTGTTGTCGTTCTGGTTTTCTTTGGTACAGAGTGTTAATGCGAGCTTGTTGGTACATACTCAACTACGGGTAAACAGCGCTACAACGGGACAAAGAAAGAAGTGACAGGACCAAGCGCTGACTGACAACAACGAGTTTTTATTTCGCTGCAGCGGAATATACACTGTCGGGAAAGGAATAAATTGAACAAAAAGATATGATGACAGCTCTCTTACTAGTACATGCGCGAAGATTACATTCAATGGTCTAGATAATCATGCTCTTTCTTGAGCAGGTCTATGGTAGCCATCCTAACAGATGATTCATTGAGCGTGTGGATCACGTGGGCCTCATAGATTTCCCTGGTGCACTGGTTCTTGTGTCTTTTTTGTATATTTGTTTTCTTTAACGCTATTTGTGTGCGTTCATTGGCTTACCTTTTTTAAATATAGCGCTCTTGGTTTTTGCACACCGCGGAGGCGTGTATAACCGTGCGCTATTGCGAACAGTACTCGAGGGCCGGTGTACTTTGGCTCACACTGCCTTGCGAAGCTTGCAAGGGTGCCTGTTGGTATCTTTGCGCAGATCGAGTCTCGTGTGGCGGCCCCGATTCACCGCAGACGCGCGCAGCAGCGTCTGTGGCACTGCCTACACACGTTCATGTAGGTAAATTATTGATTTCATCCATCTGCAACACCGTCAAGCTAATGTTGACCAATCATGCTCTCTGGCGCGTGTGTGACGTCGGCTGTCCCTTTTAAAATGTATATATCGCATAGTAATGTCCTGCAAGTCTGGCTTATGTTGCAAGCGAAGAACTAAATTGCACCGAGAAATAAGAAGTGGTGTTGAAGAGCGATTCTGTGCGCGCCAATCATTTCCGAACCATAGCATAGTGCCGATCTTGACAAAACAAGGTCGCGTCGGTACATTATTTTGCTTCGTTCAGGTAACTGATCAATCCATTAAGAATAGCCTTGTTCCCGGCACGTTTAGGGCTCCTTCGCGGCCTGAACAGCACACGACGCACTGGGAAGCCTTTGCAGAACGAAGATAAAAAAGCAGTAGCTAGCACCTGAAAGGTTGCGATATGGGTCTGGTTTGGTTCTCGCGCCCAACAAAACATGGTAGATTGAGCTTATGGGATTGTCGACAGATGACATTGTACATTTTGAATATCCCCTATTAAGAGGCAACGGAACAAATAACATTACAGACATCGCATGTGCACCATGAAGCCCTTTCACATAGTGACATGTGGCGCAAACCCGCATACCACGGGCCATGAAATGCGGGTATGAGGCGTAAGTAATTCACAGTTTATATAAACGCAGAAACGACAAAAATAGACTTCGGAAATCCTACGTGATAGCCGTAAGGAACTATGTCGCAGAATAACATGTTGTTGGGCGAGTTGGTCCTAGCTAAGAGACATTATGCAGTGCTAAAACACAGTCACTAAGAAGGGGTACACAAAACGACAGGACAAGCGCAAGACGACGGGACAGAGCCTGTCCCGTCGTCTTGTGTTCCTCTTCCTAGTGATTGTGTTTGGGCTCTGCATTATGCCTCATACGTCGCAGAATATCCGATGCCGGCGTCGGCGGCATTTCGGATGAACGAAACACAACGAGGGGGCCAAATACCCATGCATTTTGCGTGGTAGTCGAGTGTTCTACCACAGAGCATTGCTAGTGCTTGAAGCTGCCTTGGAAGAAAGATCCTATACAAGCGTAATATCGGGGCAACGTCATTTATGGTTGCAGTGCAGGCTATCCGCTTTTATATGCAGTGTGACGTTGCATATGTACTACTAGGACTAAGCAGGCTGTACAACAGTTGCTAGACCTAGGAGGAACACGCCGACGACCGTTACATACGATGCGCACATTATGGCACCGTAGTGTGCACTTTGTTTCGATAAAACTGATGTCTATGCTATGACACGAGTACCGACGTTTCGTGAGATCACAGTGCACCATTATGTACATCATGATCTCACGTAAGTGATCTTACCCAATCGTAGCAGACGTGCCTGGTAAGCGCACGATGTAGGTACAACTACACAGAGTACGCAAACACGGCGAGACATCTCGTAACGCTCCGTTCAAAGAAAAAAAAATGCTGCATAGGCGGCTCCTCGCCGACTGATTCAAATGAAATCAATTTCCACGATCAGTGGGATCTGCAGGAATTTGTATTATTTCTTTACTGGCATCTATCTCGAACTTTCCCTCACGGAAAACGCCGAATTTTTGCTTACAACGAAAGACGCCGCAAACGACAGCAGAAATTCTGCGAAACGAGCTCGTTCACTCTATCGCGTCAAAATATAGTAAGTGGATGAGCAACACAAGTGTCTCTTGGGATGTATCAGCCGTTGTGTAGAAGTTTAGGGTTATTGTTGATAGCCTGGTGCAGGCCGAGGTTTTATTCTTTTTTTTCTTTCTTTCTTTTTTCGTACCTCATAATAAAGAGAGCCTGGAGGAGCCGGTCCACTTAGAAAATCGCCTTTCGCCGAATATCTTAGGTACAGCGCAACATTAGTGGGGGAAAAAAACTGCACACAGGAAAGAGCGCTCTTTCCTGTGCGTCGTTTTTTTCGCACTGATGTTGCGCTGTACCTACGACATTCAGCATGCACCAACTCTCCCAAATCAAGCTCTTGTTGCCTTTCGTCGTTTCCGCAAAAGTAATTACAGAATAATTATGAGCATGATAAACAACGTTTGAACGGCCTGCTAAATTACTTCCTCTCTCTCTCTCTCTCTCTCTCTCTCTCTATATATATATATATATATATATATATATATATATATATATATATATATATATATATTATACATGGGTTATTCCATGCCAAATCGCCCAGCGTTTTTCCGACTATCACAAATATGGCTGAAAAAATTTCCGCGTTTTTCTTAAAGTTTGAAACTCGTTCTGCTCGTTTATTTCTGTTGCCAAAAATTTTCCCACCGATTTGTGAGAGTCTGTAGTTCTGCGCCGACTGAGCTGAAGGGCATCAAAGAACAATTTTTTTCAAAGGACGTCTATGGGATGCACTCGATAAAATGGTATTTCCTGCAAGCTAATGAAGCGATGTAACCGTAAAAATAATGACTTATTTATGTACATCGATTCTTCGAGGGCTTTTCGCACGAAAAAAACTGAATAAATTTGCAATGTTTGATATTTTTTTCCAGAAACAAGGCATACTCAAAGGGTAGAAATGAATTATATACTGGTGGCCTGTTCGACCTACTACAAAAGAAAAATAATTTGGTCGCTGAATGTTTAGCTGATCGTCTGAAAAAAAATTGCGAATTTCACTTTTTTTTTAGAATAGCTCTGTATTCTGCATCAAAGAACTTGCCTTGGTGGTCGGACTAAAAATATGCACTATACTTCATTTGAAAGCTCTATGTATTAGCTGAACGTAGGCAAAGTTACAAAATGATATTAATTTTGTAACTTGAGAAATATTTTTTTTGAAATTTTGTATGTCGACCAGCTTTTCGATGACGTACCTCAAGCGGCATGGAGCACTCACAACGGGAATCTTCAGCCCATGCCCACTGACCTGGGATTGGTTTTGGGATGTTAAACCCCAGATATTATTATATTACACTGACCTGGGATGCAGACGTCAAACATGGTGTGGTCTATAAAGCAACGCCATTCACTTTTCCATTGCTTTATAGACACTACCATGTTTGACGTCTGCATCCCAGGTCAGTGAGCATGGGCTGAAGATTCCCGTTGTGAGTGCTTGATGCCGCTTGAGTTACGTCGGCGAAGAGCTGGTGGAGATAGAAAATTTCAAAAAAAAATGTTTCTCAAGTTAAAAAAATAATACTCTTTTGCAACTTTGCGTATGTTCAGCTAATACATAGAGTTTTCAAATGAAGTATGGTGCGTAGGTTTAGTCCGACCACCAAGGGAAGTTTTTTGATGCTGAATACAGAACTTTTCTAAAAAAAGTGAAATTCGCAATTTTCGTTCAGACAATCTGCTGAACCTTCAGCGACTAAATTATTTTTCTTTTGTAGTATGTCGAACAGGCCACCAATATATAATTCATTTATACCGTTTGAGTTTGCCTTGTTTCTGGAAAAAATATGAAACTTTGCAACTTTATTCAATTTTGCTCGTGCGAAAAGCCCTCGAAGAATCAATATACATAAATAAGTCATTATTTTTACAATTACACCACTTCATTACCTTGCCGAAAATATTTTATCGAGTGCATCCCGTAAACGTCCTATGAAAAAAAATTTTCTTTCATGCCATTTAGCTCTGTCGGCGCAAAACTACAGACTCTCACAAAACAGGCGGGAAAATTTTTGGCAACAGAAATAAACGAGCAGAAGGAGTTTCGCACTTCAAAAAAGACGCGGAAATTCTTTCAGCCATGTTTATGATGCTCGGAAAAATGTTGGATGATTTGGCATGGAATGACCCATATATATATATATATATATATATATATATATATATATATATATTGAGACGAGGTTTATTGGCGATGCGTTCCTGTGGTGACGCTTCGAACAAACACAGCGAGTCGGGGCAGAGCACCGTCCAGAAAGATGCCAGCGACCAGCAGCGCGCGGCGAGCGTTCGCGTTACTGCTGACCGGCGGCGCGTCTTCTTCACAATTCGCCCCCGCCGAAAAAGAGCCATCCTGGCGACCTAGGAGTCTGGAGGCAGAGGGCTGTGGTATGGCTTGAGACGTGCCACGTGGACGAGGTCACGTCCACGCCGGCGCATGTCGTCAGATGGCGAAACTGGCTCAATGATAAAATTCACCGGGGATGTTTGCTCCAAAACACGGTAAGGCCCTTCGTACTTTGGGACGAGTTTTGAGGAAAGCCCAGGATTTTGGTAGGGAACACCCAGCCATACAAGAGATCCAGAGGAATAGCTGGGACTTCGAGGTGAGTCGGCGTTGTTTTCCTTCTGGCGCTGTTGTTCTTGGGATGTAAAGGTGCGCGCGAGTTGGCGGCACTCTTCCGCTTGTCGGGCAGCTTCGGACACAGGTGGGCATTCGGAAGCGTCCGGACGATATGGTAGGAGAGTGTCGATGGTGTGCGAAGGTTCGCGGCCATACAGGAGGAAGAAAGGTGAGAATCCCGTGGTAGACTGTGTCGCGGTGTTGTATGCGAACGTTATGAATGGAAGAACGCGGTCCTAGTCACCATGATCAGATGTCACGTACATCGCGAGCATGTCACCGAGGGTGCGGTTGAATCGTTCGGTGAGCCCGTTAGTCTGCGGATGGTATGCCGTGGTCCGTCGATGAACAACGTGGCATTCGGACAGCAGAGCTTCGACGACTTCCGAGAGGAAGGCTCGACCTCTGTCACTAAGGAGTTCCCGAGGTGCGCCATGTCGAAGGATGAATCGGCGTAGGACGAAAGACGCTATGTCCCGCGCTGTGGCACTTGGCAGCGCAGCAGTTTCGGCGTAGCGTGTCAAATGGTCCACAGCGACTATGATCCACCGATTGCCATCCGGTGTCATCGGAAGTGGGCCGTAGAGATCTATGCCGACGCGGTCGAAGGGGTTGGCAGGGCACGGAAGTGGCTGCAAGGCTCCAGACGCGCGTGAAGGCGGTGATTTGCGACGCTGACAGTCAGGGCAGCACTGAACAAATTTTCGTACAAAGTTGTACATGCCGCGCCAGTAGTAGCGATGGCGAATACGTTCATAGGTTTTGAAAACTCCGGCATGGCCACATTGTAGATCGTCGTGGAAGGCAGCACATATTTGTGATCTTAAGCTGCGGGGAATGACCAAGAGCCATTTACGGCCTGCGGGAGCGTAGTTCCGTCGGTGTAGCAGCCGATCACGAATGGCGAAATGGGCAGCTTGGCGTCGGAGAGATCGGGATGCAGGAGTGGTCGATGCTCCAGAAAGATAGCCGAAAAGAGAAGCGATCCATGGGTCACGGCGTTGTTCAGTAGCAACGGAGTCAATGTCGAGAGATGTGACTGAGTTTGTGCAGTTCGTTGCGCAGGCCGAGTCTGGAGGTAGAGGCGAGCGGGACAAGGCGTCCGCGTCAAAGTGCTTGCGTCCGCTGCGATAGATGACGCGAATATCGTACTCCTGAATTCGGAGTGCCCAACGGGCTAGTCGGCCAGACGGATCTTTCAACGTGGCGAGCCAACAAAGGGCATGGTGATCCGTTACCAGGTCGAACGGGCGACCGTACAGATACGGGCGGAACTTGGTAAGCGCCCATACTAGAGCTAAGCACTCCTTTTCAGTGACGCTGTAATTGGTCTCTGCTTTTGTCAGCGTGCGACTCGCATAGGCGACGACGTATTCGGAGTAGCCGGGCTTACGTTGGGCGAGGACAGCGCCAAGGCCGACCCCACTAGCGTCTGTATGCACTTCAGTTGCAGCTGTTGGGTCGAAATGGCGAAGGATGGGAGGAGAGGTGAGCAGACGACGGAGCGTAGCAAACGCGACGTCGCACTCAGGAGACCAGGAGGAGAGGTTTGTGTCACCGCGTAGGAGCTGGGTCAACGGCGACATGATGGACGCGAAATTTCGGACGAAGCGCCGGAAGTAGGAGCACAGTCCGACAAAACTTCGAAGCTCTTTAATGGTAACAGGCTTCGGGAACTCGGCGACGGCACGAAGTTTCGCAGGGTCGGGTAGAACACCGTGCTTAGATACTATGTGGCCTAAGATGGTCAGCTCTCGCGCGGCGAAGCGGCACTTCTTGAGGTTGAGTTGCAGTCCAGCGTTGGTTAAACACGTCAAAACCTGTCTGAGCCGATGTAGATGGGTAGGAAAATCGGGAGAGAAAACGACAATATCGTCGAGGTAGCATAGACACATAGACCACTTGAGGCCACGCAATGTGTTGTCCATGAGTCGTTCAAACGTGGCAGGTGCGTTACAAAGGCCAAAGGGCATCACGTTAAATTCGTACAGCCCGTCAGGTGTAATAAAGGCAGTTTTCTCGCGATCAGCTTCAGCCATCGGAACCTGCCAGTAGCCAGAACCTAAGTCTAAGGACGAGAAGAATTCTGCTCCTTGAAGGCTGTCAAGGGCGTCGTCGATGCGCGGCAAAGGATAGACGTCTTTTCGCGTCACCTTATTTAAGCGACGGTAGTCGACGCAAAAGCGAATAGACCCGTCCTTCTTGCGAACTAGCACGGCAGGAGATGCCCAAGGACTGTGGAATGGTTGAATAACGCCACGGCGTAGCATATCTTCCACCTGGTCGTTGATGACGCGACGCTCTGCAGCAGAGACGCGGTACGGTCTTTGACGCAACGGCTGGTGCGAACCGTTGTCAGTGTAGTGGTGGACTTCCGACGTGCGGCCCAATTGCGGCTGAGAAACATCGAACGAAGTCGAGAAGTGTTGGAGAAGTCGAAGAAGCGCGGCGCGTTCTGCGGCAGTCAGGGTATCGGCGATTGAACTCGTGAATAATTCACTCGACGAGCCCTCCGGTGTTGAAAGGGCAAGAAGGTCGCTCGAGTCAGTATGACACGATTCGTCTGGCATGTTCAGAAAGAACGAAGAGTCAAGCTCTTCCACGCGACCGAGACATTCGCCGACAAGCAACGTAACCGGTGCGGAGAGGGGATTGTAGACAAAAATATTGCTGTGGCCGGCAGCGATGTCAAGAGCAGCAAAAGGCAGTGGGACGGCTCTGCGACTCAAGAAGGTGTCGGAAGGTGTGAACAAGACCGTAGCATCGTTGAGGCCACCGCAAAAGACAGGGACAACGGCAAGTGAGGCAGGCGGAATGTCGGTGTCCTCGCGCACGACGAGTTTAGGCAGCTGAACAAGAGCGTCGTGGAATGGCTCTGCACACAGCGGCGAAAATTCAACTTCAGCGCGTGCACAGTCGATGACGGCATTGTGACGTGATAGAAAATCCCACCCTAGGATGACGTCGTGCGAGCAAGCAGAAAGAACTATAAACTCCACGACGTAGATAGTGCCTTCTATGAATACGCGGGCAGTACAGGCTGCGAGAGGTGTGATGTGCTGTGCGCTGGCCGTGCGTAGCGACAGTCCAGAGAGCGGTGTGGTCACTTTGCGTAGTGAACGGCAGAGCTTGGCGGCTATAACAGAAACGGCTGCGCCGGTGTCTACAAGGGCAAACGAAGGAACACCATCGACAGATACGGCAACTACGTTAGCAGGAGAAGTGCGAGGACTTGGGCAGTTCGAAGATGGCGCAGTTCTTGCCTCTTGAACTGCGGCGTTTAGTTTTCCTGGTTCGAGGGTCCGGGTCGGCGACGCATTGGGGAGAGCGATCGCCGTCGAGGAGATGGTGAGCGGCGCGACGGAAAGGCAGGGAGGTCAGTGTAAGCATCCGGTGGTGAGGGTCGGGTAGGAGATGGGCGCATGGGATGAGCGCCGTATTCCCAGGCAGCACACAACGTCGGGCCGATATTGGTTTTATGGCGGCTGTGCGCGGACCCACCTCGGGCCAGCATTGCCAGCGTGGCGCCGATATCGGCGGAGGCGCTGACATTTGCCGGCAAAACTGGGCCGGTTTTGCCGCCTTTCAGCCGATGTTGGTCTTTCACCGGCAACATTGGGCCGATTTATCCGGCCTTCTGCCGTCTTCCCGCCGATACCGGCTTAGCCGATTTCTTTCACCGGCAACATTGGGCCGAGTTTGCTGGCGTTTTGCTGTTTTTCCGCCGATATCGGCTCAGCCGATGCCTTTCACCGGCAACATTGGGCCGAGTTAGCCGCCGTTTTGCCGTACTTTCGCCGACATCGGCCGAGCCGATGGTTTTCACCGGCAACATTGGGCCGAGCATGCCGTCATTCTGCCGTGCTTCAGCTGACATCGGCCGAGCCGATGGCTTATCGACGATGTTGGAACTTTCTTGTCTCCCTTCAGTTATACATGCCCTGTTGAGAACGTCCTCCTGCGTCGCGGCGCTCCAAAAGTCCTCGTCACCGACAGCGGTACGGCTTTTACGGCAGAGCTAACGCAAACCATCTTGAAATAGAGCCACCCAAGTCACCGACGGACATCACCCGCAGGCGAATGGCCTCACCGAGCGGGTAAATGAAACCCTCGCCGACATGCTGGCAATGTACTGTACGTCGAACACATGACGTGGGACGCCATAATATCTTCCGCACATAACCTGAAGTTAACACGGCAGTGTAAGAAAACGGCGCACATATGACGCCGTTCAAACTAGTTCACGGAAGCCCCTCAACGACGCTGGACGCCGTGTTGCCGGCCGTCAGTGACGAGAATAACCTGGACGTTGCGCTCTACCTTTAGCCCGGCGAAGAAGCCCGGCAGCTCGCCCGCCTGGGATACAATCGTAATGCAATAGAGCATTAGGCGCTTGAATATTTGTAGCATAAGCTGTAGAATACCGCTACATGGATTGCTGTACTAGCACAAATAACAAAGTTCAAATATTGTACCGTGCTAATACCGCACGTACGACGCGGTGCGCGAAGTATCGCCGACTGAATAGCTTGCATTCTCTTATTCGTTTCTGCTATGACAATGACTAACAACTATCACTAGCACAGTCACTTTTCTACCAAAAAAAGGTGGTCTTTAGAAGAATAACTGACTGAAATTAGATGGCCACTTCGTTGACCAGTTGTTCAACGCTATCAAAAATGTTGAAACGTTATAACACATACCATTAACTTCATAGGCCAAATTCGAAGTACTTCTGTTTCGTAAATGTTTTTGCCACTGGTCGGCCGACTTCGCTAATGTATCCAGCATCAAAATTCACCCAAACATTCCCGCACGAATGCTTTTAGCGGAAGAAGTTTTATGTGAATACTAATTCTGTGCATAAATCGAGCCCGTCATCATATTTATAGCGCTATATCCTTTCAGCCGCTGAATGTGTGCCGCCAGCGCTCATATACTACACGGACAGTTTCCGATCTCTGTGTTTACACATATTTACTCACGCGCGTGTTTGGGTGAAGCATAACAAGCGCATTTGCTTAAGTGATGCCACATAATTTTACTTTATGAAAATAGTAAAAGCTCAGCAAGGCGTGTTGCTGAGCTAGTTGGTTCATTACTTGAGAAAAATAGATATGGTGCAAAAAAGACCGGGCCAAGTGAAGACACGTTTTGTCGTTTGAACGTTTACAAATCAACTAGCCCGCTGACCATCTTTAACGAACTGACAAACACGTGTTTGCCACGTGTTTGTCAGTTCGCATTTGCACTTCGTTGCCGTCCATTTTGCCACATACATATCTTTTTCAAGTAAAAATCTCGCTCAACAATTGCTTCCCACGTGCTTTCAGAAACAGTCGCATAAAATTATTATTATGGCACGTGAAATACGATGAAAAATGCGGCTCCAACGTGGTGTACGCAAAGTTTTCATGCAGCGACATGTGGCAACAAGTGATGCATTGAAAATTCGACGAACGCCTTTCTCAAACGGCATGCCCATAGACATGCTGGGGGGATCGCACACCATCGTGGTAGGCTGAGCCGTGCTTTCAAGAAGGGAGAATTCGCATTTTTTTTCGTCTTCTTCAACCTCTACCCCCCCCCCCCCCTCCCTTCTCCTCGTTCAGCGTCATTGTCGCGAAACTCGCTTGACCAGGCAGGGTACGGTAGCCGTCCAGATTGAGGGACAATCGTAGCTGCGGGAGCAGGTTTTTTTCACTCCGACCAGCAGAATTCTTCAAGAAGTGCGGTGTGTGGACATGTGTGGTGGAAAGTCAAAATCGTGCACGAGACGGATACGCGGCAGGATTCCGGCATTGTTTTCGGCAGAGATCACCGCAGCGAGAAACCAGTGGCCCCCTGCTTTCATGCTCACCTCATATAAGGCCGCGTGTTCACTGCTGTTACGTGTCATCAGATTTTTGTTCTCTTCTTATCGCGTATTCTCTATTGACCATCGTGTTTTGTGTATTCTGATATGGTGCGCTTGCATTTTTTTATTCGCTCGTGTTTTTAGCGATCCAACGGGCACACGTGAGTGGTTTTTATGCACGATTACTTTCTGTTACAATCTTACCTTTAGATTAGGAATGCGTGCGTGTCTATCTTGTTTAGATGTAGAGTTCATGTGATCTTGTGGTACCGCTCGCAATGTTTCTCGCGTCGCGTGCAGCAGTTTATCCATCTTTTTGGCCCTTAGGATATCACTGAAAAAATTGCAATTCCCGCTTAAAGGATAACGCTAATTTAATTGCCAGTCATGTGTTGCGAATGCCTACCGTTCCTTGGTGAACTTAATAAACGGGGGGAAATGGGGGAGGGGTGCTCCTCTGCTCGTAATTAGCTCACGCGTATACACAATCTTCTAGTCTTTGCCACTCTTAATCTCGCTTTTTCGGCAAGCCGCCTAACATTATCTTTCTTTTCTTCGGGTCCGTCTTAAATCCTACTTTAATGCTGCCTTCGTTTACATCTACAGAATTTTTTTCGTGATTCGGCACCGTCATTACTGAAAAGCGCGATATCGTCCGCAAAACGCAAGTAGCTAAGATATTCTTCGTTAATCCTTATTCCTATTTTTGCCCGTTCTAGTTCTTTCAATATTTATAGTGAATGTGCCGCGCATAACGTTGAAGAACTCTTCGCATAGGCGTGCGCACAGTGGGGCAGGGGGGCGGCCGGCCCCCGTAGTCACTTAAGAAGAGGTGGGCGCAAGGTCTGCCAAACACATTGACTTAATAGGGAGGGGGGGGGGGCGCCGCGATGAACCTTCGCCCCCCCACCCCCTCTGAAGGGGAACCCTGCTCACGCCTATGATTTTGCGCCTGATCCCATTCTCGATTAGGATTGTCCTGCTTTTTTTAGGAATACAGTGGCTGTGGGGTTGTTTTAGATGTTGGCTACGGTATGTACAGATGATTACATATTCCTTTATGGCATAATTATTCCGGATCTGCTGGCATGTGTTGATATCTGTGAATAAATTTGTGTTTATCACCTTGCAAATGTGTTGCTCCTTAATTTCTCAGACGCATGCGTAGTTGGTGCAGCAGGCCTTTCATCAATTTAGTTGTGTTAGAGACAATATTCACTTTCGTTCTCGGCCTTGCATGGTTCGACAGAATTGTGGGTCTTAATCGCACACTAAGACATCAGTGGCGCAGTCGTTCTAATTAGGAAACATTTTTCGAATATGGCACCAATGGCAGTCGATGAATGTCGTTGGGCCGCGAGTAGTCTATTTTAGCGCTGCTGACTTACAGTACAGTAACCACAGTAATACCGAACTGCCGTGGTCGGCACGCAGCCATTTTACTTTATAACACATGTATCAGCCTGCCTGATCAGGTTACTTTACGCATCGAGGAACTACCGCCGGTGTCTCCTCATAAACTAGCTACGTGCCGACCACGACGGTACAGTACTACCGTACTTAACGCAGGGTAAGCCACCACTGCTAAAACATAATAACTTGTGTAAACGGTCACGCCGGCGGCTACCCGACGTCGGCTGGGCCGACACCGCGCCAGCATCGGCTAGCATACATAGGCCCAATGACGGCTTGCCATCATCGGCTGAATAACGGCAGGCCCGTCTCGGACCGACGCTGGCTAGCCCACGTCGGCCCGAAGCCGGCAAGCCCGCATCGGCCCAAAGGCGGCTAGCCGACGTCGGGCCGATGCAGGTGAAAGTAGCGCGAGCGTGATTTGCCGACGTGGGGCCAATATTGCTGCCGTCATTTGCCGACGTTGGGCCGAGATCGGTCCAATGGCGGCGTGCTGCCTGGGTTGGAACGGCCGGATAGCGTCACTGGATGTTTGAAAGCGACGGCGACAATATCGCGCAACGTGCCCTGGAGTACCGCAGGCGTAACAAATGGGGCGATTGTCAGGAGTCCTCCAAGAAGTGCTCACTCGCGGCTCGGCCCAAGATGTAGGAAGAGGTGCAGATTGGTGGGAATATTGCTGCATAGGTGGGTAAGGCTGCTGGGGAGGCCTACGCACCACCTGGGCATACGTAAGAGGTGAGGCTACGGGTTGCATAGCCGGCGCATATGTAAGAGGCGCGGCCACGGACTGCTGATGGTGAGCGACGGGAACGGCTTGAGCGACCTCTTCGGCAATAACAGTGCGGAGCGTTGGCGGCAGACGAGAGGGCGGCTCCTGTGTGAAGGGGACCAAGGAAAGTTGACGAGCAACTTCTTCGCGCACGAAGTCCTTGATCTCCTGAAGCGTCGGCGAGTGCTCGGGAACAGTACCAAGACTCGAGAGCGAGTCGGCGTGCGATGAAAATGGCCGAGTCAGGGCGCGCTGCTTCCTCAACTCGTCATAACTTTGACATATGGTGACGACTTCCGAAACGGAGCGAGGATTCCTGGCCAGGAGCATCTGAAATGCGCCATCGTCGATCCCTTTGAGGATGTGCTGAATCTTGTCAGACTCAGGCATGGCGGCGTTGACACGGTTACAGAGATCGATGATGTCTTCAATGTAACTCGTGAACGTTTCGGCCGTCTTCTGTGCTCGAGTGCGCAAGCGTTGTTCGGCGCGAAATTTGCGGACAGCGGGTCGGCCAAACACTTCAGCGAAAGACGTCTTGAATACTGACCATGTCGGGATGTCGCTTTTGTGGTTGTGATACCACATTTCGGCAACGTCAGTGAGATAAAATACGACATGGGTCAACTTGTCGGCGTCATCCCACTTGTTGTGCGCGCTCACCAGTTCGTAGTTAGTGAACCAGTCTTCTACGTCGGTCTCATCGGCACCGCTGAAAACCTTGGGGTCCCTCAGCCGAGGAACTCCGGTGCCGCTGCCGGACTGGGAGGACTGGCCGGTTGGTCGACGTTGGTTTGTCATGACGGGCGGAAGTGTTCTGCTTCGCAGCTCCAGGTTCAGTTGCAGGGGACCCTCAGCACCCTCCACCAATTGAGACGAGGTTTATTGGCGATGCGTTCCTGTGTTGACGCATTCGAACAAACACAGCGAGTCGGGGCAGAGCACCGTCCAGAAAGATGCCAGCGACCAGCAGCGCGCGGCGAGCGTTCGCGATACTGCTGACCGGCGGCGCGTCTTCTTCTTCACAATATATATATATATATATATATAGTAATATATATAGCGGAAGTATGCATGCAAGTTGCCCGAAATCTTGCCAGATTTCTAGACCTAACAAAATATATGGAGAGAGAGAGCTGAAAAAACAATGATGGATCACTCTGTCATAGGAATCGGTATAACACGAAGTGAAACGGTCTTTTCATCGATGTAGTTGAGCGTTTGTGTGCATTGTTTTGCCCGAGGGCGAAGGAATGAATATTATAGCACCAAGTTGTAATGTCACACGAAGAACGCGCAAGCAGCTCGAAAACTTTCAACGCGCTGGTCAAGCAGAAAGGACGCAGGGAACGAACATACACAGGATGAGCGTGAACTAGCACACCGTCACAGCTCGAACGTTAAAGCGCACTGGGTCAAATACAAAGGAGGACGCACGAACCAACGCACAAGTAATCCACAGGATGAGCGCGAACTGTCACAGTTGTAACTTATTTGTTTGTGAGCAGCGCGCTCCTTTCGCAAAAGCGGCTGCTACAGTGAGCGAAGTGACCTTCGTGCTCTCTGTATTTTCAACGCAAACTTGCGGTGAGGGCGCAAGACGTACAAGATAAGCGCGCGCGCACGAGCGACCACGCCCTGCAGAGGCGCACGCTCACCTCAACGCGTGGGGCGACGAAAGCACGCCCTTCGAGCCCTTCGCGCCATCTCACTAGTAATAACAAAGACACGCTTATGTACCCCGATCATTGAGTACCGCCACTGGCAAATGGTGTATATAAATAGCACGCCGTTAGTATGACGAAGAACGTGCCGTCTGTAACGGAGTCGTTTCGCGCTGCGCGCTGGGGATTGAGGGGTCGTAAGTTTGACTCCCGGCGATGGAACATTTTCTTTTAGTTTTTTTCGTTGCTACATGTTAGTCTTTATATTTTAGAACGTCATATCCGTGACGTAATTGCGTCAGTGGAGCCGTGGTGGACGCCGGAATAAAATACTTTCGTGTTAAAAAATGTAATGTCACGCGAAGAACGGCAAGCAGCTCGAAACTTGCAACGCGCTGCTCAAGCATAAAGGACGCACGGAACGAAATATACACAGTATGAGAGCGAACTAACTGTCACATTTGTAACTTATTTCTGCGTCAGCACCGCGCTCCTTTTGCAAAAGCGGCCGCTGCAGTGAGCCAAGTGACCTTCGTGCTCTCAACGCGAGAAGTACAAACCATCGCGAACACGAGATAAGCGTAAGCAGATAAGCGTAAGCAACGTCATATCCGTGACGGAAATGCGTCAGTGGAGCCGTGGTGGACCCTGGCATAAAACAATTTCGTGTTAAAAAGGAAGGCTTTTTCCACCCAGCACTGGGGTGAGGGGAAATAGGGGCAAGAAAGGGGGTGTGGAAATATATGGAAAAACTTAAAATAACAAACGCATGCAATATAAATAATCATCACGATGCGTGAAATACAGAAATGTTTGTAAAGCTTGTTACACAGGGAAAAATGGCACAGAGCAGAAAAGCAGAAAGGTTAGCAAAAAAAAAACACACACACAAACAGTTCCGCCCAAAAGACAACTGTGAAAATGTTCGTAGCGTTATCTCTCTTATATGCCGCAGTAATCTACAGTGCACTAATAGACTTAGCGAGCATTGTGCCTGCATACGTAGGAAAACACGAACACTTCTTGCTGGATGGCCGCCAAGACTGGCCGGTTTTCACATTGCTGACTTGAAAAACGGCAAACTGAAGTCGGCAAAGGTGCGTAGTTGCTTCTAGTTTTTTTTATAGATAACGTGAACTGCGAGATTACGCGCAGGGAGATCAAGAGGCGGTGGTGGAGCAAGTCCCACGAACCCTTTGTAATCATTGCAGATTACTTGCAAAATAGCGCACTCGCACCGCCTATATTACGAACATTGGCGTTGGTCTTACTACTCAATGCCGAGCTGTCTAGAAGAGGGGGCGCACGCTTCATCTGCATCCACGCACATTTCTTGACCAATGCGTTGCGTATTTACTGTGGCCCATACTACGTTTCTCAAATGGCGAACTGTTAACGCATTTTCGTGCATGACGCGGGCTCCAAGTGAGCCTTTTGATGTCGAGGAATGATATGTTATGTCTCGATCGTGGCCTCAGGGATAGTGATTAAGATAGAAATTGGTTATGGCTAAAGCGTGATGACATTGTCTGGTATTGTCGGGTATTGGTTTTGTAATGAAGTTTCTGAAAGCATGTTGTGTTTCACTGTTCTTGCGCTTTCTTTCAGTACTTATACTAATCGGATAAGTTAATTTTAACGTATATTGCTGAGCTTAACTTGATGCGTCATATATTCGCGAATTGGGGGTAATGTTTCCGGAGCAGGAATGTTACTTCTATGCACCAGTGCACTTAAAAGAACGTATACGTCTAATGAGTGGCTTAAACTACAGGACGGAAACTTCAACTTTGATGTAAGCAGAATTGTGAAAATTTGTACTTATGTTCAGCGTTCAGCGTATAGTTCAGCGTAGCTTCTCATTGAATACAAGTTATCTCAAATAAGTGCACTTTTACACACGACACCTACTTTACGAACCTATAAGTATATCATACAGTATTGTGAAAATTTATAGGTTTAATGTAAGCGCATTAGTATTTAACATCATAACTGTAAATTCAAGTACTCATGCAATGTCAACTTCTGAGGCCACATATTTTTTTTTATTAATTCGCGCTCTCCATGATGTAGTTGCAGGTCGTATGAAATTGATAAGCTCTTGGACAGTTGCATCCTGGAATAGTTATGAGGAAAGAGATATAGACTGGCAACTAAACTATAAATGTCGAAATACTTCAAGAAGCTATCTAGTTCGCGTTGTCATCAGCTGGGAAGCTGGCGCCCTAGAACGACGTCCTCGCTTGAAATATTACACTTCGCCTATGTATAGAGGAAATCCCACGGGAAATCAGCACTTGCACACCTCTCATCGGGATCTTCTCACCTAGTCCTGAAATTTGTACGAAGAGGACGCAGAGTAAAACGCGCTCCTCGTGCTTCAGTTTCTATTTCCGAGAGCTTCTCGTTTCTTTCGTAAAAATCTTGAAACTGCCGTGATTATTTCAGAACCCATGTGTACGGAAGGTAACAATAAAATGATGTACACAGGACCCGCTTATTATTTTTTTTTTTGCAGTTGGGTCATTTTCAAGCTGTTTCAATTTTTATAGTAAGAACAACAAGATTTTCTTCCTTGCACTATACTTCAATCACTTAAATTGTGCCGCGGTGCCTCTTGTTTGCATAAAGATGCAATTAACAAAGAACGTGAATAAGAGTGTATAAGGGTACTGCTCCTTTTGTAGCTCACTTCACGGTCGTGGAAAGGCTAATTATTGGTGTAAATGTTGCATAAGAGTATTTTATTCAAAAGCTATTGTTTTGTAATGAAGCACACTTAGCCTTCTCAGCGTATTATCCGTGAATTGGTTTAACCTTGGGTGCAGTACCTCAGGAAAACACTACATGTTATCTCGAAACAAATAGGTATCTTGTCTCTTGTCTAGTCGCTGGCTGCATAGCTTATGCTGATGAGTATTATGACTGCTCCTGAAGTGTTGAGAGCGGTGAAAACTGCCATTATAGGTCGCGCTGAAGAATTCATCTGGAAGATGAACATTACTTCTTTTGTCAATCCTAAATACACTGCAGGCACTCAGACAATATGGCAATGGTCATTGGTGTAGAAATGTCGGCCAACATAGCTTGTTTCAGGCCTGACACCTTGAGGAAAAAAATGTGAAATGGAAAGACATCCTAAGAAACTCAAGTATAGATGCCATCAGACGATAATAGAACGTCTATTAGAGATGCAGAAATAAAGATGGTATAAAATGTACTGGACATTTCCACTAACTTGAAAATAAACTAATCCTACCAAATCTTTAAAAATCTTTGGTTGTGTTAAAAAGACGCAAATATTTATGTTCACTCAGCTATTCATGAACTCAGAATGTTATTGCTATAAGTTTTAAGTAATATTACCGAAAAATTATTACCTTCTTCTCAAATCATTCTCTTTGGCGTCTCCAAGAAGTATACCTTTCTAATCTTTGTTTATATCGTCAAGGACCACTTTATGTTTACGTACGGAACACTGACTCCTTTGCACATTTTTTTTACTGTACAGCTGCATTAAACGAATCTGTTGCGCGTTGTTCTTGAATGATTTACAGAAATCGCGACAAATATTAACGGCGCTCAAGGCAGTGCGTCTTGTCATTCACCATGTGACGATGTATTTCTGCCATGAAGGTAGCACCCCCTAAGAGGGGAAGCACCCGTTCTTCTCTGTGAAATTTAGGTTGTCTACCCCACTCAAACAAGCTCCAAGCTTGTCGTATTGCGATGCCCCAAAACTGGTGATCACTCGTCAGCATATCAGAGCAACTACCTCCCCCCCCCCCCCCCCCCCAAAGAAAAGAAAAGAAAACTAACAAAGCAGGTAACTCATCGTGATTAAGCCAGCTTCTGCGTGCCATTTACCGATACGTTAAGGCATTGTAACCTGCTAAAAAGTGTTGTCGAGTGTTGGGTTTTCTCGCCCTAACTCTAAGCACACCTTTCGCGTTCGGTTACCAAGTCACCGAGTCCAAGTAGACCAGTTTCGTGCCTGAGAGACAGAGTTTTTTGTGTGTCGTGCACGAGAAGCGCTTGGTTTGCGCAGTCCTAATATTGATTCAGTGCCGCAACGGTGTCGCAAGCCACCGCGAAAATATCGTTAACAAAAAAAAAACGAAAGGCGGCAATATCCAGGACCGAAATGGTGTGGGAAGAAGTTCAATAGACAAATCTGGACAGGCTCCTCAGTCTAATTATGCTAATTAGCTCCTCCACTGCGCAGCATCGCGGTACTTTTGGTGTTGTTGGCGACGTTCTAAGAAGGACGGCGTGTAAGAATGGGAGGCGGAAATTGCGCTCACATACAACCTGGGACAGGGAATTGGATCAACTAGTGTTCTATTATACGCAACGTTGCGTAAATGCGGAAACTAAACTGCAAGAGCGAGGTGACGTCATAAGGCTAACGGTAGAATAGCGGAGCCTTTCTTTTTTTAAAAGTTGATGCATTAGTGCTTACAAGAACTATCTGGAATTGACCATTACAAGAACCGTGGAATATGTTGTTACGCATGCCGCCTTTGAATGTCATGTTTGGCGTCCTCCAATTTGCTGATCTGTGTGCCAACGTTTAGGCCAGAGAACACAAAATGCACAGGGGTTCTTAGGTGGGCTACTTGATTAATGCATATTGTGGCAGAACATTGCCGAAAATGTGACGATTTCAGCGTGACGATTTCAGCACTCTGTCATGCGTGCTTATCGTTCAGTTTTCTGCGCCATTCTGCCACATTGTTAGAAAGAAACACGAAATGCGACGCAAAGTAGGTAAATAAAAAGTAATAATTCAGTCAGTCTTGGTGAAACGGTGTTGACTCTACGCATATAGGACAGGTGCTGTTGACTAAAAAAGCATAACGCTGAGTTGAAAATTAAAACAATGCACGCAAATCCACGAAGTGAATGATGATGAGTGGGCGAGGCTCTGGGGATCGCTTGGTAACCGTGAACCTCCCTTGACATTGCCCACTCGCCAATGCAAGTGAGTGACAACGCGTGTGTACAGTTATATACAATATTGTTTTGTTGACGTCATAAGGCGTATATGGTGCAGAGGTGCGGACTTCGGTTCCCCTTCATTAGGACCGCTTTGTGATCGGTGAAATGAAGAGCCAGATGTTCTTGAATGGGATGTAATCTGAAGTTACAAATACAGGGTCTATACACGTCCCCCTGGTTGTCAGATGTTTATGGTCATATGAAATGCATCTCAGAGCATAACGCACACTTAGCGGTCTCCATTCAAACCAGAGCACGGGCCTGGAACGAGCGCTGCTACCGCAGGGCACCTAGCGGTCTCCATTCAAACCAGAGCACGCGCCGGGTGCGAGCGCTGCTGCTACATCGCCTCTAGCGGACTCCGTGTAAACCAGAGCTACGCCAGACGCGGGGTTACAAGGCTCGGCCCTAAGGTGCTTCGCCCCTAAAAAAAAAAGCTCGAAAGAAGAGAGGCAGTCACATGGTATAGGCATGCATGTAGTAGGAAAATCATCACTTCTTTGTGAAGAAACGTTGACGTTCGAGTGATGACCGCACTTACTTTGTTATACGGCATGTTATAGACTAATGAAAATGACTCAGAAGTGCAGAGTTATCAACAGAACAATGGTCCAACACACAATACAAGTTCGCAGTTATCAATGAAGACAATTCGCGCTCACGGGCAAAGGCGGATTCCGCTATACACGTGGCATGCATGGACTGCTTGGACTGAAGGAAAAGAAAAAAAAAAGTTTGGGCCCCTGCCAGGGGCGTAGCCAGAAATTTTTTTCGGGGGGGGGGGGGGGGTTCGACCATACTTTATGTATGTTCGTGCGTGTGTATGTATGTGTGCGTGCCTATATTCGCAAGCAAAATCGAAAAATTCGGGGGGGGGGGGTTTGAACCCCCCCAACCCCCCCCCCCCCCCCCCCCCCCCCTTGGCTACGCCCTTGGCCCCTGCTAAATGCCATAATATCTTATTATACATCTTTCATAAAGATACGCCAACTTTACCAATTCGTGGGCTAAAGAAGCTGTGTTGAAACAATGCATGGGCGAGAAATTTTTCGTCTCTCACTTGGTTCAGACCCTGCAGTTATGTGCATAATGTTGAATAATTGAGCCAACTTTGTGAAGCTGTTCATTGGAATATATTGACGAAGCAAACGGATTATAACGCACACGTACAAATTACAGCCCGGCTGAACAGTGGTATATTGTGAGACGAATAAATGATTCTTGCTAAGCAGATTTCACTGGATAATTTAAGTGCAGACACTGCAGTAGTGAAATGTACGAACGACATCCCGCTGAGATGAGCACTATACTTATAAGGGGCTGTCATGTAGAGGAACAAAAAGCAGATGTATTAATTAGGAAATTTCTAAGGAACTTTAACGCAGGCTGATATAAATTTCTGGGAAGGTATATGTGCTGTTTATAAAATCAAGCTGCCTCAACATTTTATGAGGAGAGTCGAATGGTATCGAGAAAGAGCAAAAGTACCTACTTCGAAATGAACCTATCAGCTTTTCCCAGATTGTATATAGCCCATTTTGCAACTATTGGCGCTATGTTTTCCTTCCATATCAAGATTTGACGAAATAACCAGCACATCCAAAAAAACAATTGTTTCGTACTTCCAACCGCCTATTTAAAAATGACGCGTGAGCATTCACAGGGAAGTGCAATAGCGCATTTCATCTTAAGTCTTGGGGCATCATATGGGGCAGCCTAGAAAACGGTGATCACACTAATATGCGCACAGAGCGCGCTTGCCTAATTTGTCGCGTAAGTGCACAGAAATTATTTCACGATGCACAGATATAAGGTGCCCTACCCTGTACGATTTGAATGGCTCCACCCTATTGCACTCAGATTAATGTTACCGCTGCCACCGCCAACAAACTGTGAGTCAGGCTCATCAAATAACCTGACACATGCATTATACATCAATGAATTATCATGAAGGGAACCGTCAGAACAGGCGATGACGATGAATTCTTGACCACGAAACTTTGTTAACTTAACGTTAATACACATAGCTCTCACATGATCAGGGATACTTAACACAATGAAGAACTAGCTTTAAAAAATAACAGATTTAGAGCAGTAAACTTAATCACACAAAAGGAAAAGATGCACTCAGTAGAGGAACATACTGTCAAATGTGCATTTAAGCCGTCTATATTTTACAGTATTGAACGTGGATCAACTAGTTGAACAGCAAATACTGCGGAAAAGCGTATTACGTAAGTTCAGCGACCTTAATCAACCCCAAGTCGAATTCCTTAATATGTTGGAATGTTCTATTACTGATCCGGAAACATTCCGCAAAACTTCCCTAAAATGCAGTCGGTTTCTTTGCTTTAGCGCCGAAGGGGAAACGTGGGAAGTGGTAGAGTGGACCATCGCATCAATTGCGATGAACTGTATAGAATTTCTGATACCACGGATCCTACAGCAGAGGCACTGCAAGCAAATGAATATGGCAGAGATGTCGTTACAGCGTATACAAGCTAGCAGCAAACGTGTAACGAACTCATTCAGGTTCATTTGGCACAAGCAAGACGCTGGCAGCGCAGGCCTTGATTGCTCTCTACGTGCAGAGGCTATGCATGGTGAGAGTGTGTGGTCGTCATAACAGCCCGCAACGCGGCAGCAGCTCGAGCTGGCCGGGCATACGAGGCACTAAGGCTAATTGGTCGTAGAGCGGAAAAACAGCACAGCAAGGCATTCATTCGGCACTTTCATCCAATTTTTTATGGTTGGCTAACGGACATGCGGTGATATAGTTGTTGGCTACTTCTAGCACATTAAGTACAAATATCTTCTGTGAGAAAATATCTATCTGCAACTGCAATCATAGATGCCGTAGAAAAATCTCACGTGTGAAAACCAAATATGAAGCCAGTGGCTGCCCTTCATTGTGCATACGTGGCTGAACCATGGGACTGTGAGACTGTGCGAATGTTTTAGGACTATCCTTCTGGACTGCAATTTGTTTGCGTGATTTTATTGCCGTTGGTATATAAACGTGTTAATACAATAAATGCAGGATTCTCGAGCAGAGACTATAATTATAAATGTAGCTTAACAGGACATTTTAAACGACATTGGAACCGTATGCATGCTAAGTGTGTTTCCTATTTAGATATGCAAACAGCCCTTACATGACGTAACCATGCATGTTATGACAAACACACACACACACAACACACACACACACACACACACACACAACACACACATATATATATATATATATATATATATATATATATATATATATATATATATATCTATATATATATATATATATATAATATTGTAAAGGGACGAGATAGAGACAACACCCGTTCCTGGGCCAAGCTGTTCTATTCTGTCCTCTTTTCCTCTGCCTCGATCAGCTCTCCGCGCGCCAGAGCCTCGGTGCCGCTCTTCGTCATCACACTCGGCCATGACTGCGAGCGCGCGGAACAGTCGACAATGTCTCTGGTGGGCGGTGTTGGCTGCATCGCGGTGGTCGGTCCCGACCACGCTGCAAGTTGGTTGGGAGACCTGCCAGAAGTGCCTCTGGTGGGCGACACTGGCCTGCATGGCGGTGGTCGGTTCCAGGCCACGCGACGACTTGGCTTGAGAGGGGCGCCTCAGCGTGCTCTAGCGGGCGACCCTGGTTGATATAATGTTGTTGTATGTAGCCCGCACGTTTATGCCGTCGCAGTTGGGAGAACAGGGAAGGAAGTGGTGGGTCCTGTAACGCCACTTGCTGCACCGAACTAGGCCATCTGCACTTTTTGCAGTGGTTCGAGGGCCATCTAGGCATCTTCCTAGACGTCTGTGGCAACGGGAAGCTGTGTTCCCGCGCTGATTTTCGACGCTCACCTTTTCTTGAAGCGACGCTGCGAGCAGCTGAGACATCCTCGTCAGAAGCCGCTCCAACAGCCGGAGACTTGTGCTGCACTGGCAGGTGTTCGATCGAAACGATCTCAGCCGTGTCAGACACCTTGGCGGCTTCTGGATAGACTTCTCGCAGCAAGTTGCAGATGTTCTCACGTTCTGCTATTGCGTGCTGTGAGGTACGCTGATCCGCTTTCGTCTGTTCAGAGGGGGTCTTGCTGGAATCCACGGACAGGTACGGCGCGTTGCATGGTAGAGCGTCCAGTACTGCAAGTGCCGGTGCCTCCAAGTGCTCAAGCGACGACGAGCATGGGGGCAGCGTTTCCGACAGATGTGGACGGAAAACGATCTCGGCGACTGGCTGGTATGTTCTGGCGTTGGATACTGACGCCGAGTCCGCGACCTGAGGTGGTATGCCTGGTCTCATTTGTGTGTTTGTCCCAGGGCAGGTTGAGACACTGTCTGCAGGTGAGCTGCAGCGCGCAGTTGCAGCCTCGAGGTGGTGCCCCTTCAGAGCTCCATTCTCGGTAGCGGTGAGGTTGGACTGGGTGGCGGCAGCGAGGTGGTGGTCAATCGGTCCAAAGGCAGCTATGAGCCTGGTGCTCCACTCGGCCCAGGATTGCTGCCTCACGCCGTCGTACCTGTGCCACGCCGCGGCACCTTCCCGAAGGCAGTCTACCGCCATGAACCATTTCTGCGCCTCCGTCCAGGCTTCGCGATCTCCCAGGGCGTTGACGGTCGCCACCCATTTTTCGGCGTCGTCCTGGAAGCCGCGGAATTCCGGTAGTATAAAGGTAGCCTGGGATGGTGATACGACAGGAGCGAAACGGCAGTGTGCGCGAAGTCACCAAGTTGGATAGAGACCTGGCTGAGGGTAGACCGGAGCTCTCTACGTTGCTCAGGCGAGCTGGCCTCGAGGTCTAGCGAGGTGGCCACATCCAACATGGTGTTGATGGCTGTCAGTGCCGGAATGATGGGAGGAAACAGTACAGAACTCGACGCTTTCAAGGCGTTGGCCGTGACGCGAAGTCGCGCAATGGTACGCCGCAGGTGCGCGGCGCTCTCCGATGGTTCGCGTGCGGAGCCAGTAGGTGTCGGACCAGTAGGTGGTGGTTGGGCCCATGACGGCGGGCTGCTGGTCCGAAGGAGCTTGTACCGCATCCGAAAGCGCCTCAGGTGCCGGCGGAGCCCTGAATGAGAGAGTGTCGCCACGGGAAGCGTGAGCGGCATTCCCGGGCAACGGTAGGCCGTGCACTGTCTTGGCGGCGCCGGGGTAAGCGTGCCCTTGAGCCACCGAGGAGGCCTGGACGCCGTCCTGGGATGGTTTGATGGGTAGCTGTAGCAGCGGTCGGGCCAAGGTGTCCATGACCGAGGAAGCGTGGACGGCGTTCCTAGGATGGAGAGAACCGCGCTGCCGACGACGCGCGTCGACAGGTGGCTTCAGCTGCAAGGTTCGGCTTGCGTTGTAGGCTGCGCCATTGTAAAGGACGAGATAGAGACAACACCCGTTCCTGGGCCAAGCTGTTCTATTCTGTCCTCTTCTTCCTCTGCCTCGATCAGCTCTCCGCGCGCCAGAGCCTCGGTGCCGCTCTTCGTCATCACAATATATATATATACATACTAATTTTACAAAATGCATGAAATGCATAATAGCTTTATTTGGATTAAATAAGCATAACATAATATCGCTGCAATAAACTACAGTACCACTTTAGTGCTACGAGAGCGTGTTTTTGTGAAATCATTGTACGCAAGACATCCTGCAGCGAAGGATAAAAGGTAACCGAATGATTTACTTTTGCCAAGCAACGCTGCCACAAGCATAAAATAGGACGCAGTGAATTTCATTTCCTTTAAAGTGAATACTGTTATTTGTCCAGCGCATTTCTATTTATCTTCGGCAATAAAAAAGTTACCCTGGATGCAGTTACTGTAATAACTTCCCATTTCTTCATCAATCTTCAGAACTGACTTCACGCGTCCGCTTAAGAAGAGGAATAGTAACCGGAAGGGGAGATTTCTCAGGAACAGATGCGGCCAGTTCTCGACGCAAGAGAAGTAAGAAAACCCGTGCAGCTGGCGTCTCTGCAGAAATAATAAATCATCGACAATTTTTTTCGCACAGGGCTAGCCTCCGTACTTTTCATTTACACTAAATGATCCGTATGCATGCACAAACCACGTTATATTGCTCATATCAGCGTATCCAAACAACGAAAGTCATTAAGGAAGATTCTCTTTCTTCTCTGTTAACCAATACCACTCATCTCTGCTTTGCACAGCAATTTATCCATTCATCCTAAGCAATAATAGCATTTGTTGATGAAGACATTATTGTGAAACTGTGCTACTGAGTAAGAATATAACACAGAAGACGTGCGAAGACACGTCTTGTCATCTTCTTCACTCACGCCGCTTTATAGTAATGAATCCGTACTAGTCCTTCCCTGCCCAATCGTCAGTCCTCCTTGTCGATGAAAAGCTGAAAAGTCGACTCGGTGCGCTTGCTTATTCTCGGTGTTTTATCCTTTCGTACCTGTTTCGCGAAAGCTATATGACACGCTCGATGATTAAGTGGCTTTGCAACAGAGTGCTTTCTACGATATGCCAAGAATTCTTAAATTGAAATGTTCGCGTTGCGAAAAATACTACTTGTACAGTTTGCAAAAGATGTCATGTTAAATACAATGCACAGTAAAGGTGCAATAGATCTGAATGATCCTGTCTAGCAAGTTTTCAGATTAATAGATTATACAGGACGTTCGACCATATAAAGAAGAGACCGCATATGGCCACAGAGACAGCGGATATGTACTTACAGAGTATATATACGGACGCATTTCTGCCAAGGAGTCAAGTTCAGAGTGATGTAAACGTTGCTCTTCATATCATGATGTGCTACATGCATGACTTTTTTTTTTTGCTTTGCCTGTGTTTGCGTCGTTCTCAAGTATTTCCCTCTCGTAATTCTATGGTCTTATTCCGCTCTTATTAGACATTTTTTATTCCAAGTGTGTTTTAAAGCAGCACTTAAAGAACCGAACTAGTGGTTTTCGCGCATCGCCTGTCTCATGTTCTCGAGTGTTTTTAGGCAGAACAGACAGTTCGTGAGTTTTGTACTGATCCATGATAGTACTCGAAAGCGCGATACGATACGCAAGAAGCGAATGTTTTTGACAGCATGATCATTCAAGGCGAAGGGGTTTTTTTTCAATGTCACTCTGTACAAAAGGAAACAAGAACTTTGATCGCAATTCCGTGCGGAAGTATTTCAATTCCCTCTCTCTGCTTCTCACATTAACGTATGTTATAAAGCGTGCTGGGAGAGTTCAATCGCGACCGGGCGTCACACAACGCGAATTGCGTAACTAGTGGGTCGTTTAAAGCTTCCAGCCCATTACAAGGGTATCAGCTATAATTCTTCCGCGTCATCTGAAGTCGCATCAACAAAGTACACATGATGCCTTACAGATGGTACCTCGCTCTCCGCAGAATGACGAATAATGTCGTGGTGGGTGCTTCCAACTTCAGACAAATTATAATTTGTGGCGTAGTGGGTACGTTGCTAGTGTATTTGTATTAGTAGCCGCAAGAGAGTTACAACGGGCACTAGAAATGCCGCTCTTCCAGCTTTCGCTGTGACGTGCTGCGCTTTCCGCGCAGGCATAGCGTTTTTTTACAACATGATCATTCAAGGCGAAGGGGTTCTTTCATTGCCACTCTCTACGAAAGGGAACGAGAACTTTGATGCAATTACGTGCGGAAGTATTCAATTTTTTGAACATACAAAAATAAAAAATAAAAACCAGCGTTAGGTGGTACCAGTACTGTCATTTTCTTGTCCTGATTCCTCTGTGCCTGCAAATTTTTGGCACACCATGCACCAACGAGCCCAAGAACGCGGTTTATGTCATTTTTGAAGTAAACATGAACTAAGATCAAGATTACAGTGTTATCTATGCATAATACTTCGATAACATTCGGCTGCTCAATAGAAGCAAGGTCGGCACAACCACTATGGAATAGCGCTTTGCTCCCCCGTCGGGATGCGCACTATGTTCTATTCTCCCATTCCTAGTAGGCAGCACGTGCGCTGCATCAATTAATCAGAGTTCCCGGCCATGCCCGGCTAGCTTTAAGTGGTACACAGAATAACCCGGACAGAGAAGAAGACGAACGCGTACACACATAGCGCTGACTTTCAGTTGGAAATGTGTACTTCTTGGGCATGTTACGTGTATATGTATATATAGACAATTGTTTCGGCGAATTCAGTGCATTGGAAACGTTAAAAATGACGGACAAACAGTGCTAGAATGTTTATTTTTCCAACGCTTCAGCCAGCCTTCGTCAGGTATTTCCTGACGAAGGCCGGCCGAACGTTCGAAAAAATAAACCTTCTCGCACATTCGTCCATCTATTTCTAACGTTTGTAGATATGTATGTACGTATGCATACATACGCGAGCAGGTGGAAACAAAACAAGAATGCTCATAGATAAAGATACACAAGTATGGCTTAACTGACATCCTTACACTTCGATTACTGCTTCCACGTGCCTGAAGTCTGGAGCTGAACACAAATCTAAAGGAACAGCAGTGACAACAGCGTAAAGCAAACTATGAATGTCAAATTGAAAGAAAGAACCATGAAAAAACTACAAGAGCGACGCAATATGCATGAGGTAATTAATTTTTCTCTTCCGCCCTTTGAGCGGTACCGAATACGATGGAGCGGTCGGGCGCTAGAAAAGCATGAATGCCAGTAAGAATGCACTAATGCACTCGAAGATTCGGTGCAAGCATTCGAGCACTTCCGACGCGTAAAGGAAACGGGAATTCGAGCCAATCAGAATGAGAGAAGATTAAAGACAAGGAAACTGCCGGAGGGTCTTTATTCTCAGAGATGAGGATGTGCGTTCTTGTCGGGTGGTGTGCAAGGAAGATATAGTTTCGCGTTGGCGCGTCACGTTTCTTGTCGTAAATTCGAAATTTAAGTAAAGTCGTCAAGTAATGTAACGTCAAGAGGAAAAGAAGTGCCGTCGACTCAAGCCCGTAATCCGTGTAACAGGTCACCCGTTATGGGCGCTTTACTGCCTCGGCAGTCTTTGGCCAGCTGCATGCATTTGAGCCAATATCCGACAAAAAACCGGAGGTGTAGATGGCGGTCACCATGACAACACTCCGCCACTTCCCCATGGCCACATTTACGCTGCAGGCGCCATGTTCACCGATTGCACGCATGATAGCAAGGGCTGCGTTACGTGGCTTTTTTTTCATATTTCGCGGGAATTCTCCTCAACGCGTAAGAAAGGACTACGTTAGACGTATCTCACAGGAAATAATTCAATCAGTGGTTTCAGATTGGTTCTCTGCGACTCTGCGCTTACACTTTGTGTTTTTCATCGGATATTTAAAAAGTAAGTAAGAAGAAGAACAAATTGGTTAAGGGCAAAATAAAAAATACAGTAAATAATTGTAAGCTTGTTCGAATAGTGTGCGTTCGATTTAATTCGCTTCTGGCGCGTATTTCATATTTTAAACATTCGCCAAAATTAGGTGGGCCAACATGTATACAGTAGACAATAGTCATGGCATCCTACTAGCCAATGAAACCACTGGTTCGATTCCCGGCCTCGACAGCCCTTTTTACATGCTGAAATAATGAGATGGACAACGAGGCAATGATGTAGAGTGCGTTTGCTGCCCGTTAAGGGGTCTACGTTGCTAGAAGTTAATTCGGACAACTGTGCTACCGCGAACCTATAATCCGTGAGCTGATAAATATACACCCGTGGAAGATTGCAATGAATCCATATCAACTCAAATAATCTTTTGTTCTGTTTAATATACTCAGTTTCTCGGCCCACATCTCTATTAAAACTGACACCGCTTTAACGTGAGTGCCGACGTTGGGTCGGACCATTACCAACCCTTTACACGCCAATGTAGTCGATGTGGTTAGCAAGCCTGCGATATGCGCACAACTACGAAATTTCCTCAAGGGCGTCGATCCACCATGTAACGCTCGATTCAACGCAAGAAATGCAGCATAGACTGCTACTCGCCCACTGCTTCACGTAAAATTGCTTCCCACGATACGTGGGGTCCGCTGGGTTTTTTTTTTTTAGTAATAAAGGAACCGACCTATACGCATATGTAGACTAACGCTTATGCTGCATCGATAATGTGTATTTGTATCTATGAAATGAACTTTTAAAATATCACTGCTTCCTTCTGAATTGGCAAGGTAGCCTAAAAAGATATCCGATAGAGTGAGATCACAATAGTACAAAAATTACGTATTGATTCGAGGTCTCAACACAAAATAACTACGAAAAGACGAAAAAAGCAACAGCCCGCGATTGTAAATTTAAACAAGGTGCTGTTTCGTGCGTAGCCTGGGCTTTGCACCGATTACTTATCCCGAAATAGGAACTCAGGGGAATACTCGTGTACCGTGCTCGGCATTCGCCATTTCCACATCTAATGATTTCTTCAACCGTACGATGGGGCGAGAGGAGAGGGGAGCTCGGTAGAGTCCGAATGACATCAAAACCCAAAAACTGCGTGGTATCGTGCACTCAGCTCAGCTTTTGAAGATTCTTATTCTTGACTTCGGTTTGTTTCTTCGAATTGATACTCGCCAATCCTCGCAGAGTTCAGCCACGCAAAGGCAGATACACAGTGTGTCCTACTAAGTTTCGAGACTGGCAATACTGCAAGATGCCCAATGAAGCCATCAAGCAGTTATCTCCAGCCAGTAGTGGCGAGTATGCTGTACATTGTGCGAAGAATTCACGAGGCCGTGGTGTGAGTTTTATAAGTTTCAGAGGGTCATATATTGAATATTACCAGCCAATCAGGGCAAACCTTTTTTGCATTATTTCGTGATGGCACGAGTCTTGAAATTTAGCAGACACACTCTATATAAAGAAATAAAAGAGACTTTGAACACAATCGTCCATGAACGGATGCGCGAGGCGACACGCTCAAACGTGAGTTACAGGCTTAGCCCATTTTTGTGGACCGCTTTTGATCCCACCGCTGTATTTCTCGACCCGTAATTCCAATACATGTAGAGTGGCCACAGTGACATTGAATGCATCACGCTGCTTCAACTAGAAGAAGAGAGAGGGCCATTGGTTGAATAACCAAACAACGAATGGGAATTGGAGTCTGAGAGATGCAGTCCCAAAAAACGCATCGAAATGGTGAGGTTGCAAAATTTCAATTTCCATAGCGAACCGACTTAAGCAAAGAAATCGCGGCGTTTCATATTGTCGTTTGTTCATTTTTGTGATCCTGTCTTATGTGTATATGTGTGAAACAAACAGCGACGTTAAGTGGTATCAATGTCGATGAAAATTACGCTGGCGTTACAAAGTGTACTGCAGTAACGGTAACAATGGCAACATAAAGTTCAGGTTTCAAACAACAGTCTATCATATCTTGAAAAAATCTATTTTTTAGTCGTGCTTAATGTATAAACAACTAAAAAAGCTTAACTGCAAATGTGCGAGCTCAAATTATTCCTTGAGGTACACGCATAAATATGTCCTGAAGTAGCAGTAAGATAAAAAAAATGGCAGCCATCCTGCCCTGCGAACATGAAGGACCAGCGAAGCTTTATCAAACACCACACGTGGTGATGATGGGAGTGGGTATGTTCTATTATTACTTTAGAGTAATGGTAGTGATATCGCTTTGTGTTCGCTGCAGTAGACCGTGATTGGTTGCGCGACCATTTTCAGCAAGACGAATTTGTTCCTTTCGTCGAGCATTGCCTTCATGCTGTTGTTCTGGTGTCTTTAATTTCTGTGGCCTTCCCATGACTGTCTTAGAATGAACTGGATGAGTAGCTAGACGGATCTCTCATTTTTATATGAAAGCGGGAAATACACGCAGAGGGAAGGAAGGGTCATTTGGCGTATTCGAAGCCTTCGTGTGAAGCACAAAGCAGCTGCAACCTAATCTTTACCGGAACGCGTGGGAGGGTGTTCGCATTGTTCGCAAGCGTCTTATCAATCCAGCATGCGGAATTGATGCTTGTTTTGTGTTTTTCTTTATTGAAAATGATACTTAGCTCTATGCTGTACGCCTGATTGCAAATACATATATGCCGCTGGGCTTCAGTTGTTAAAGGGCTCTGAATCGTCCAGAGTCGAAATTTAGTTGTGGCGTTGCAGTTGTGCACGATACTACAGCGAACGCTAGCGGTTTTACACGCGTTTGCTTGTTTCGCTCTTGACGTCACTACGCTGCGTTCGGTCGGCTCGTCTGTCCACCTCTCCAAATGCCCTTCGTCAGCGTTTGAGGTGAAAACGCAAGGAGCGTGCGGATCTACAAGCAGAGTAGTGCTGAGAAGTGGGATGTACTCAATTTCTGTGGCACATACACGCTCCTGGAGTTTTGTGCTGACGCCACGAAACTTTCAGACCAACGGCAGGTATATAGCTTCGCTGAAAACGTAAACTTTTCGTTCATTGAACAATTTAGGGTGCATGCTACGTGCTCACGGAATGAAACGCGGCATCAAACGTCAAGCATAACAACTAGTGCGCACAATTGCTCGAGATAACAAGGTAACGCTCGTGTAAATCTGACTCCAAAATAGGTGTCGGCTTCGATGTATCTGTGCGAGTCAATATGACGATGACGTGACACGATAAACAGAGAGTAGTAATGCAAGTACATCCGTACTCTCCGAAAAGAGTCACGCATACTCTTTTTCTTTTCTTAGAGTGTAGTGGCATGACAGCTGCCTTCTGCAGAAGCTATGATCAACGTCGTAGAAAACAGTGTCCTCGCTGTATAACCCAGCAGGAGAAGGGTGAGAAATGAACATACAAGTCGTTAGCGCATAGCACATGATGCATGGACCCACTTTCTTTCGGCAAAGTCCCATCTTCGAGGCTGATATTTTTAGCAGTCTCACAGCAAGATGTCAAAGGAAATGAATATATCCACCACCTACCACGTGACCCTTCCATGACACAAGGGCCTGCGTAACCTCCTAATTAATGAATGACCCGTACTGTCGCTTCTCTCAATGTACGTCTGTACATACCTCTCGCTTTCTGGATCTATGAATGCAGCCACTGCTGAGCAAATACAAAGGCATCTGTTTACGGAGGCCATGTTCAAAGAGGAGAATGCGAATATTTATGAATAGAGAAATCACAATAGTGCCTCAAGGCTGCCGCATAGGAACGGAAGAACGCTTGCACGGAAAACAATTTGAGTGAGGAAAAGGAAAAAGTGGGATGAAGATCCAGCAGAAAAGAACGCTCACAGCCGCTGCAGCGCGAAAAGCGTAAGTGAGATAAGCAAGAAAAAAATATAGGAATTCTGAGATTTCCGACTACTCTAACCAGGGGCGTAGCCAGAAATTTTTTTCGGGGGGGGGGGGGGTTGTTGAACCATACTTTATGTATGTTCGTGCGTGCGTTTTTATGTGTGCCTGCCTATATACGCAAGCAAAACTGAAAATTTCGGGGGGGGTTTGCACCCCCCCAAACCCCCCCCCCCCTTGGCTACGCCCCTGACTCTAACCGCTCCTTGCCCAAAATATAGGGCCTGCCATCGAGGCATCCTAATCCGGGTCTATACCTATTGCTTTCCCAGTGCACCCGTGTTCCCGCGAGGTGACCTTTGTTTCCCGCGAAGCATTTTGAACATTCCACTAAATGATGGTTGGCATTCGCCAGTATTCGAACTGGGCAGAGAAGGAGAATGGTTCCAGTGTCTTCTTCGTTCAGCTTCTTAAATACACATTCTCGGCAGGATGCGCACGCACATAAATAAATAAAATATCTCTGATGTTGTGGGTCGTGACAGCGTGCATATAGTTCGATTTCATATGCGTTTTATATGCCCAAAGGCTAAACGAGCCATACCGGCCTCGGCGGCCGCATTTTCGGTGAAGGCAGAATGCTAGATGCCTGTAGGCTTATATCAGTTATACGTTAAAGAAACCCAGGGGGTAGAAATTTCCGGACTTCTGCCCTACGGCGTCTTTCTAATCATGTTGTTGTTTTGGGACACAACGCCAAACGATTATTATTTATTATTATTATTATTATTATTATTATTATTTTATATTATTATTATTATTATTATTATTATTATTGTTATTATTATATTGTTATTATTATTTCATGAGTAATACTTCGAAGTGCCTCTTAAATTTTAATGACCACCAGAAAAAAAATGAATTAGAATCGAATATTTTTCTTGTGTCAACAACACGGCTTGGAAACATTAACTTCATTTTCCTTGCATAACGACACAATGTGCCCTCTGTTAGCTTTGTTTTTTTTTTTATTTCTCTTTTTCATTCTCTTTCGGTCTGCTCTCTTTTC